>NW_016108004.1:498505-502872 GCF_001604975.1 Cebus imitator
GGGGTTTCACCAATGTTGACCATGATGCTCTCAATCTCTTGACCTCGTGATCCACCCGCCTCGGCCTCCCAAAGTGCCGAGGAATTATAGGCGTGAGCCACTGTGCCCGGCCACATCATTCTTAACTCTCACACAAATTCTGGGGAAAATGTGCAATTAGTCCCATTTTGCACATCAGAAAACCAGGGTTCAGAGGGGATCAAGTGACACTGTGTCATGGCAGAACTGGGACTGGAGGGTGTCCTGCCTGACACCAGAACTTTCCATCTGTCCTCCTCTACCACCAATCACCCCCTGGCCTCAGGGGCTGTAAAGGCAGCAATGGACTAGGTCTGAAGTCGCTTTGGCCAGTCGGGTGTGAGCAGAGCGCTGTACAGTGAGGGGCCCTACACAAGGCTGTGGACCACCCTCTCCAGCAGCAGACACGAGCTGTCTTCCGTGTGCTGCATGTCAGTGTGGCAGTGTGTACATTTGGCGGTGCCTACATGTGTGCATGACTGTGTGTGCATGTGGCTGTGTGTACACGTGCCAAATGAAACAGTTATGTGCCCTGGTCCCAAAAATGCCAGAGTCAATTTCACTCATTCACACAGGCACTGAGAGCAGGGACCCTAGGAGTCACACTGCCGAGGTTCACATCCCAACTCTGCCACCTATCTGTGATCTGGGGTGAGCCTGTGAGTCTTCATCTGCACAATGGGGATAATAAGAGCTTCAAAGTGGAAAATTTGCAGAGGTCTCTTGAATGGCCAAGATATCTGTGGAAACTTATAGGATGTGGGCAAACAAGGCATTGAATCTTTCCTCACAGTTAAGTGAGTTTCTATACAGGACCTGTGCCGGGTAAGTGCTATATTACTTATATTAGCCACTGTATTCTTCAGCAAAGGCATAGTGAGTACCAATTGTATGCCAGGGAGCATGACAGGGGCTGGGTGACAGTGCTAATCAAGACAAGCCCAGTCCCGCCCTCAAGGGGATCACAGTGTTTTGAAGCTCCTCAAAGCAGTCTCCTTCCTCCATGCACAAACGTGCACTGACAGAGGGACAGGGGATGACTGGGGCCAACGCACCTTGGAGGAGGGAGGAAGGAAGAGGTGATGTGGGGACCCCACCCTCCCAGTTTTCTTCCTGTCACTCTGGCTGCACCTTCTCAAGCCGCCCTTGTGCTCCCTGTCCTCTGCCAGCCCCAGTCCTGTGGGGTGCCCAGGACTCTGTGCTCCAGCTCTTCTCCCTTCCTGACCACCCACACCAGGCCACCCACCTTCTCCCATCTCCGCAAAGATGGCCCCTACACCTGTGCTCCAACCCGGCACCCCCAGCCACTCAGTCACCCAAGCCAGCAGCCTGGGAGTCCCATCTCCACCCTCCACGCCCACCCCACCCAGCCACTCCCTAAGTGCTATCGACTCTACCTCCGGCATCGCTCTTGAATCCACCCATTTCTCTCCAGCCCCGCCAGGCCCCCCTTCAGTCCATGTGTAGTAGGTGTTGTTGGCGCCTCACCCAGACCCCATTTTCAACCCAGGACATTTCTCTACCAGCTGTGGGTGGGGTTGGCTGTCAACAACTCACAGCTGTGCCCTTCTATGGAGCCATGCCCTCAATCAATGGAGACCAAAATGCCATTTTATCAGGAAATGCCTGGGGGGGCTACACTCTCCCCCAGGCACAACCCTCGATCAGCAGGCAGATTCAGGAGCAAAAGTCGCCCCTCATGCCCTGACAGCTCTGCAGCGCAGGGCAGGCACCAAGCTCCCCAGGGGATCGGCTCCAGACCAGACTTTGGCTGTACCATGTCCTCACCTAGGTTCTGCTCCTGTCCTACCCTGCTCCTCTCACCCCTCATGTGTGTCCCTGAAAGTGCTCAGACCCCTTCCCAGCCTCTGCCTTCCAGGAATCCAACCTAAGACCCCATCTCCCATGTGGGACCAGTCACAGTGACATCTCCAGGTCCTGGGAGGCAACCCAGAGGACAGATGGGACCTGGGCTGGGGTGGAGGGCTTCTGGGGCCGGGGGAGGGGAATGCCAGGATACTGAGCTGCACCCCTGCCCTGCCACCTTACCCTCAGGCTGGCCTGAAGGAACCAGCCGGAGCCCACCTTGCCTCGCCAACACTGTGATTAAGTTTTGTGCCAGATGACTGACAGGGAGCTGGAGCTTTCCCTCCTCCCCTTTTCTTTTTACTTCCCTTTCTCTTCTTCTCAAACGCTGAGCCCAAGTTAATCAGATAAATTCCTCAGCAGTCGCACCAACACTTTTTCTAAGGTTCAGTCTCCCCAGAGAGACTCATAATTACTCCACACTGAGACATTAAAGCAAAGGGGAAAGAAGAGAAGGAAAAAGGATGTTTTTAATTAAAATATTAATTTTTCTAACACTGATGCCTGCCCAGCTGTGGCACTTCCCCACTCAAGAGACCACCCGCTCTATCCCTCTCTTCATCAAGGTGGGGGACGGGTCTAGGAAAGGCAGCCCCCTCCCTGAACAAAGCCACCTTCCCCCTCCAGCAGAAGCCTCCCTGTTTCCCCTCCCTCACCTGCAAAGTGAGAGGTGGGGCTGCAGGATTCTACATGGGAACCGCAGACAGAGATCACAGGCTTTGGAGTCAAGCAGACACGGTCCGTCTCAGTCACTGAAGATGCATGTGGCTCACCTAAGTCCCCTCACACTTCTCCACTCAGGTGAGGTCCTCAGACCAGTGGTATCCACATCATCTGGGGGCCTGTTGGAAATGCAATTTGGACCTCACCCCAGATCAGCTGAATCAGAATCCATTTTAATAGGATGCCCTGTGATTCGTACCCACAGAACCTTCCCAGAAGCACCACCCTGGTCAGTCCAAGCTTCAGCCGTCTCCTCTGGACAGTGGCTTAGCTTGCAAAGATTATGAAGTTTTACAAGAAAACAGTTTAACAATCTGTAAAGCAGGAACCTCAACAAAATGTTCACAAGTTTTTAACCGGGGCTGTTCCAGGGCATGGTATGAAACCTCATATTTGGTTCAGGAACTTGACACCATGAGCCAGAAGCTTTCCTGCTCTCTTGAACACTTTGCTTCCTGCATCTGTGGGCCCTGCCAGAAGTTTCCTAAAGGAACCAAAGAGCTTGCAAGGCAGGAAACCTTGACTGGAGGAAATAGCCACCCACGTCTGAGGCACTGACCATGGTCTGGGTGCCTCCCCTGTGCACCATGGGCTGGGGCTGCTGGTGGGGTTAGGGCTGCTGTGGGTGAGGGGAGCTCACACTCCAATGTCATGAGGATGGAACTGTCCACTCTAGACAGATAGCAACAGCTATGGGCTCCCGTCTTTACCTTGCCAGTCCTTTCTGGAGTCTTTCCTAAGGACACAATTCACAGTATAGACAAGCTTCACACCAGGAAGATTCATCAGGTTACCTTAAATAGAGAGTCAGTAGGAATAACACTGAGAGCAAGGCTATGTGATTGTTAGTAAGGACCTTTCAAATCATATGAAAGACTTTGTAACGAAAAGAGAAAATGTTTATGATGTAATATGGGATATGGAACAGCTATACACTCATCTATGTTTTAAAAAAAAGTATATGTACAAACATATCCTTATGCTGAAGCCCTCATTGTGATGCATTCTGAGGTAGGCCATTTGGGAGGGAATTGGGTATAGATTAGGCCATAAGAGTGGGACCCTCATGGTGGAATTAGTACCCTTATAAGGAGAAGACAAAGAGATACCTCCGTCTTCCTTTTTCCTGCACATGGTTGCTCAGAGGAATGACCACGTGAGCACGCAGTGAGAAGGAGGCTCTCTACAGCCAGGAAGAGAGCCCTCATCACACACCAGATCTGCCAGCACCTAGATCTTGGACGTTCCAGCCTCTAGAACTGTAAGAAATAATTGTCTGTGGTTTAAGTCACCCAGTCTCTGGAATTTTGTTATAGCAGTCCAACCAGATAGTAGCATATTATAAAAGACGAAACCAAGATTTTAGATAGCAATGAAAAAAATCCAAAAACTGATTTAAGACCTGGTTTTATACTAGAAACTTCAGAAGACTAAGGGGAGCAACTGCAAAGCCAATAGTTACAGGGGCAAGAAGAGAAAGATAAATTCCCCCTTAAGATGACTGTGCAGAGTGCAATTTTAAAACACATGAAGAAGATCGATGCCAAAGCAAAATCAACAATTAGGAGGCTTATTTACTGCAGAAAAAATAAACAATAGGAAAATATTTAAATGACTCAATAGAAGACTGTTTGGACCCCTTAAAAAACTGAAGGAAGGCTGGGCATGGTGGCTCACACCTGTAATCCCAGAACTTTGGGAGGCCAAGGCGGTGGATCACTTGAGGTCAGGAGTTCGAGACCAGCCTGACCAACATGGTG
>NW_016108004.1:503499-506002 GCF_001604975.1 Cebus imitator
AGATCATTTCCCAGAATGAAAGAGAAAGGTAAGTTCTCAGATTGAAAGGAAGTGAGCGTTGAGTCTCGTGCATCGTAAAGACAGCCGAGCCTCTACCTGAACAGATGGTAGAACACTGCAGGATATAAAAGACACAGACAAAAACTTAAAGGTGACCAAGGAGAAAAGACCTGTTACCTATCAGAGAATGACAAGTGACATGGTTTGGATCTGCATCCCCACTGAAATCGCACATAAAATTATTATTATTGTTATTATTTGAGATTGAGTTTTGCTCTTGTTGCCTAGGCTAGAGTGCAATGGTGTGATCTCAGTTCACTGCAACCTCCGCCTCCTAGGTTCAAGTGCCTCAACCTCTCAAGTAGCTGGGATTACAGGCATGCGTCACCATGCCCAGCTAATTTTTGTATTTTTAGTGGAGATGGGGTTTCTCCATGTTGGCCAGGCTGGTCTCAAACTCCCAACCTCAGGTAATCTGCCCCCCTCAAGTCCCCAAAGTGCTGGGATTACAGGTGTGAGCCACCGTGCCTGGCTTCATGTCAAATCATAATCCCCATTGTTGGAGAAGAGGCCTGGTGGGAGGCCATTGGATCATGGGGGTGGACATCCCCCTTGGTCTTCTCATGAGAGTGAGTTCTCACGAGATCTGGTTGTTTAAAAGTGTGTAGCACCTCTTCCCTCTCTCTCTCTTCCACCTTCTCTGGCCATGTAAGACTTACCTCTTTCCTTTTTGCCTTCCACCATGATTGTAAGTTTCCTGAAGCCTCCCCAGCCATCCTTCCAGTACAGCATGAAGAACTGTGAGCCAATTAAACCCCTTTTCTTTATAAATTACCCAGTCTCTGGTAGTTCTGTATAGCAATGAGACAAATGACTAATACAACAAATTATGCAGACATCATGTCAACGAGAAAAGAGGCCAGAAAGACGTGGAGCAAACACTTCAAAGTACTGAGTATAAAAAAATGGAGGGTAAAATTCCATTTTCAGCTAAATAATTACTCAAGATTAAAAAGGAAATAAAACCATTATCATACATATAAAGACTGGAAGAGTTTATATCCAAGAGATATTCACTGAAAGAAGTTCTAAGGATGTACTTCAGCAAAATAAAATGCGAACCTAAGGGGAAAATTAAGATGTGAAAAAAAAAGGTCAGTGCAAAATTGGTAAATATATATGTAAATTGAGCTATTGATCATTAAATAATAACAATGATAATAATAATAATGATAGCTATAGTTGTGTTTGACAAAAAGATACCACCAAGATTCTAGAGAACATTTTACTAAACTTCTTTACTTGTCCACAAGGATAATAAGGATATTGAACATACTTGGACTTCATTAGAAGAACTTGTAACTATATAACTATATAGACATATAGCTGTATGTATATTGAAATACAAGTGACTTTAATATCATACTCTCGATGAATGAAACAGCCAGAGAGAAGATGACTAAAGAAAGAGAGGACTTAACACAATCATCCAACTAGCTCTACCAGACATACACAGGGCCCTCTACCCAGCAACAGCAGCATACACATTCTAAACACATGAGACCATTTCCAGGGTGGACCATATGTTAGGCTACAGATAAACACTCAATAGATTCTAAGAGTTATGTATCATGAAAAACATCTTCTCTGACCACAATGGAATGAAGTTAGAAATCAATAACAGAAGTAAAACTGAAAAATTTACACATTTGTGAAAATTAAACAACATACTCTTAAGCAATGAACAGATCAAAGAAGAAATCACAAAGGAAATTGGAAAATACCTAGAGACTAATTAAAATGAAAATGTCACATACAAGAAGTCACAGGACAGAGCAAAGGCAGTGCTAAGGGGGACACTTATAGCTATCAACATTTACATTAAACAACAAGAAAGATCTCAAATCAACAACCTGGCTTTACAACTAAACCCAAAGCTATGAAAAGGGAGAAAACACTAAAGATTAGAGCAGAGATAAAATAGAGAAGTAAAAATTAATGAAATCAAAAATTGGTTCTTTGAAAAGACAGCAAAATTGACAGACCTTTAGCTAGATGAAGTAAGCCAAAAAAGAGAGAAGACTCAGATTAGTTTACAACTAAGCCCAAAGCTATCAGAAGAAAAAACATACTAAAGATTAGAGCAGAGACAAACAAAATAGAGAATTTAAAAAGTAGAGAAAATCAATGAAATCAAAGTCGGTTCTTTGAAAAGATAACAAGGGCTGGGTGCAGTGGCTCACACTTGTAATCCCAGCACTTTGGGAGGCCGAGGCAGATGGATCACCTGAGGTCAGGAGTTTGAGACCAGCCTGAGCAACATGGCGAAACCCATCTCTATTAAAAATACAAAAATTAGCTGTGCACGGTGCCAGGTACCTGTAATTCCAGCTACTGAGGAGGCTGAGGCATGAGAATTGCTTGAGACAGAGGTTGCAGTGAGCTGAGATTGTGCCACTGCACTCCAGCCTGGGCAACAGAGCAAGACTCCATCTCAAAAAAA
>NW_016108004.1:506908-531392 GCF_001604975.1 Cebus imitator
ATAGCCTAGAAATAAACCCTTGCAAAAATGGGAACATGAGTTTTGACAAGGACCATTCAATGGGGAAAGGACAGTCTTTCCAACAAACGATTCTGGGAAAACTGGATATCCATGTGCCAAAGAATAAAGTTGGACTGTTATCTAACATCACATAAAAAAAATAACCAACATGGACCAAATACCTAAATGTAAGACCTAAGACTGTAAAACTCAGAAGAAGCCATAGGGTGAATCTTCATGACATTGATTTTGGCAATGATTTCTTGGCTATGACACCAAAGACATAGGCAACAAAAGAAAAACATAGGTAAATTGGATTGCATCAAAATTTTTAAATTTTGTACATTGGTGAGCTGAGATCGCACCACTGCACTCCAGCCTTGGCAACAAGAATGAAACTCCATCTCAAAAAAAAAAGAGAAGAAGAAAACTATGACACATGCTACAATTGGGAGGAATCTTGGGAACATTATGCTATGTGAAATAAACCAGTCAAAAGGAAAGATACACTTACACGACGTATGTAGAATAGTCAAAATCACAGATAGATGTTAGAATGATGGTTGCCAGGGACTTGGGGGAGGCGGAAATGGGGAATTTTTATTTAATTGTAGAGTTTCAGTTTTGCGAGATTAAAAGTTATGGATCTGAACCTCAGTGATGCTTACCCAACATTATGAATGTATTTAATACCAATAACCTTGCACTTTAAAATGGTTAAGGTGATACATTTTATGTTAGGCATCTTTTACCACAATGAAAAAAAATTGGAAAAAAGTAACCACAAAAGGTTGCAAATACAACTTACATCTTGTGAGGTGCAGCCAAGGCAATATTTGGAAGTAAATGTATAGCCTTTGATGAATTTATGAAAGTGGAGAAAAGATTTAAAGCAAATATCAGTGATTTAACCGAAAAAAGGAAAAAAAAGAACAAAAGAATAGATCCAAAGAAAGTAGAAGGAAGAAAAGCAAAAAGAAAGAAGCAAACTTTTTTTGTTTTTTTAATTGAGACAGGGTCTCACTCTGTCACTCACACTGGAATGCAGCAGCCCAATCTTGGCTCACTGCAGGCTCAACCTCCGGCTTAAGTGATCCTCCCACCTCGGCCCTTCAGTAGCTGGGACTACTTGTGCATGCCACCATGGGTAATTATTTTTGTATTTTTAGCAGAGATGGGATTCCACCATGTTGCCCAGGCTGGTCTCGACCTCCTGGGCTCAAGCCATCTGCCCTCCTTGGCCTCCCAAAGTGCTGGGATTACAGGCGTGAGCCATGGTGCCCAACCAAAACTTTTTAAAACAGGAAACAAAGAACAACGGAGAGCTACAGAGGTGAAATGATTTCATCTACCACAACTGCACTGCAGAGTCTCATCTTTACATTCTGTAAAAACTTTTCTTCCTATCTTTGAAAAGTTATAACTTGCTTGGGTAGTCTCATGATATCTGATTTTTTTTTTTGGAGTTTTGAGGGTGGACTTTAGGCAGATGCATGGATGTGTTGACCAAGGGGTTGGAGAGAAATCTTTGCCAAATACTTTTAGGATCCCGGCCTCATGTTTATCCTCCAAGCACCCAGTGAAGCAGGGGCTGTAGGACCATTGTGGAGGCTCAGAAGGGCAGGCACTTGTCTGTGGTTACGCGATGACTAATGGACATCTAGAAATGGAACCCAGGTTGCCTACCCTCACCACCCCAGTTTTTTCCATCTCCCCAGACCACCCCCAAGCTGCATGGAGATTGTGAGGTCTCCTTCCTGGGGTTGATTCAGACCAACCTTGTGGATGAGACCTTGTTCCCCAGACCAGAGACAGGGAATGCCAATGCCCCAGCGGAGGCTGTTTAGCAGTCCATGCTCCCCTCACTGTCCCCTGGGGAGTCTGGTAGATCTTAGAACCAGACAGAGTTGTGGCATTGATGGACAGAGGACTGTCTCCATCACCTGGTGCCTGAGGCTCACCTTCACTTGCAGTCAGCAGGGAGGATGGTCTTACAAGACCAGAGATATAGCGTTCAAGGCGGACAGGAAAAATATCTCTTCTTAGAAAATCATCATTCTTCTTTGCAGCTGCTTAAAGTGAGGCCCAGCCATCCTTTAGTTAATATCTCTGCCTACTTGGGAAGAAAGGTAAATCATTGACAACTGCTAGTGAGAGTGACTTGGCCCAACACTGCGCTTATAAAACCCGGGACTGGTAAATTCTCTCATCTGTGAAATGTCCTTCCCCAGAGAGCTTATAGAGCATGCATGCATCCGGCGATCTGCGGGCACAATTAGAGCAGAGGCTGGAGGCAGCTCTGGGCTCTCTGCCAGCCCAGCTCTGCCACTTCTCTCCCTTTGTGGGCTCCCATTGACTGAGTCAGGATGGCATCAAGTTCCCCCATGAACTCTGACTTAATGGGTTGGACTCTAAGGCAGCCTTGAAGAGAGTCACCAGCCCACTGGCTTGTGGCTAGTACCATGTTTCCCAAGGGGAAGGAAAGAGTTCCATTGCCTGGAACTCCTGGGGAGTAGAGGGAAAGTGGGTCCCATCCAGTTCCTTCACACTGTCACAACCTTGGAAGAAAACATTGTAGAAATTCACATCAAAGACTCAAAAAATAAGTCACAGAGCAGTCAGGGCTAAATGAAACCTCAGAGCACATTAGGTCAATCCCCCTTATTGCTCTGGGCAGGAGGTGGAGGCTCAGAGAGGGCAAGCCCCCCTGCCCAAGGTCACACAGTGCGGAAGCAGGCCTGAGTCTGCAGACTCCAGAGGGGCAGCAGCTGCTGGCACCTCACACACCCGAGGCCTGTGGTAATAGAGACCGACTCTCCACTGCCCGAAGCCAAAGCCTCAGGAGCAGAAGAGAGAGGAAGAGGAGGGGAAAACAGAGTGCAGGGAGCAGGAAGGGGCATGAATTTGCTCAGCCCAACTGCAGCTTGATCAATCGCAAGTGGGGTGTGGCAGCGGAGCAGCTGCTGGAACCACAGCTCCCCCGAGCCCCATCAGTCAATGATATAGTAATACAGTGGCCGGGGCTGGAAAAATGCTATGAGACTCCAGAGAGTTCAGTCTCATCCCGCTGGATTATAACCCTGTTATTGACACCCCAGGGGCTTGCTCTGTCTCCTTCAACCCAGCTCAGGAGATGAAACTTTCCATGGGCACCAGGGGTGGTGTGCTGGCTGGTGGGATGCAGCCCAAACCCAAAGGGTGGGCTGGGAGCTGGAGATGCAGGAGTGGAAGTGGGCTCCAGCAGAGGCATGCCTGTCAGAGATGTCTGGGGGCGACACTGCTCCCTGAGCCCCAACTCCAGTGTCTACTGAGGCCTCAGCTATGCACTGGGCTGTGCCTGGGGATCAGAGGGAGGAGAAGCTGGGGGCCTGGCCTGGGAGTCCGTCCTCACAGCCAAAAGGTTGAAAAGAATAGCAGTGACGGGTGGTCCGGCTGCGGAAATGCAGCAGACAGAAAGGGCCCTGGGGGTTTCAGGGTGGAGGACAAGCTTCCGGGAGGAGGTGAGGCCACACCAGGGCTCAAAGGGTCAGAATTCTGTTGCAGCCTCCCACAGGCCTCTACCTCCTCCTCATCACTGCACCCAGGGTCCGAGTGTCCGAAACAGCAGGAGTCCTCCGACCATAAAACTCTCCTGGCAACCCAGTGCTTCCAGGAAAGCCAGAATTCCATCACATAATAACAATATTCAGCCATAAACAGACATGAAATTCTGATACGTGCTATGGCCTGGAAGAAACTTGAAATCATTATACTAAATGAAATGAGCCAGACGCACAAGCACACATGGACAAATACTGTACGATTCTACTCACATGAAGTATCTAAAATAGGCCAATTCATAGAGGCATGAAGTAGAATAGAGGTCACCAGAGGCTAGGGAAATGGGGATGGGGAGTTATTGTTTAGTGGGTGCAGGTTCTGTTTGAGATGATGAAAAAGTTCTTGAAATGGATAGTAGTGATGTTTGCACAACATTATGAATGTACTTAATGCCACTGAATTGTACATTTAAAAATGGTTAAAGGTCTGGAGTGGTGGCTCACACCTATGATGCCAGCACTTTGGGAGGCTGAGGCAGGAGTGTTGCTTGAGCCCAGGAGTTTGAGACCAGCCTGGGCAACATGGCAGGATCCCCTGAAATGGCCCTCTGTCCTAGCCACTGCAAACGACTCACGACCTCCCATTGGGACCGTGTCCTGTCATGGCGCTGTGCCCTTGCACACACTATTCGCTTGGCCTGGAATTCCAACTCTTCTCTTCCTGGATAACATGAGCTGGTTCTTCATGACTCCACTGGTGTCCCACCTTCCCAGTGAATTCCCCCACCAACATGTTCCCTATGCAAGCAGAGTCAGAGGCACCCTCATCTGGGGACCCACATTTCCTGGACTGCCCACATCAAGGTCCCTAATCTGTGGGTACATACAATGATGCCACCCTCTTGAAGTGGGCTAGATGAGGCAGTCCAAGACATCACAATAAAGCTTCCAGCATGCCAGTCACTGTGGCACACATCTACAGTCCCAGCTGTTTGGAAAGCTGAGGTGGAAGTGCTCCTGAGCCCAGGCATTCAAGATCAGCCTAAGCAACACAACTAGACCCTGTATCAGAAGAAAACAAATGAAAAGATTCCAGTATCACTTCCAGTAGGTATTCTTAATTAAAGCGGCAACAGGTGACATGGCTGATCAGAGATAGGATATGGGTTCTTTCTCCAGCATTTCAGACGTGAATGCAAGCCACGGCTCAAAAGCAGTGGAAGCACTGCTATAACATTAGGGTCAAGCTGAATATTAGCTTCCCAAGGGAATGCAGTGACATTTCGTTCCACCAGCAACTGAGAATAAAAAGAGAAGATAAAGACCTGGAGAACATCAAAAGCACATCTGAAGGCTGTAGGCAGCCCATCTCTCTAGGGAAATTTTAAAGTGACCCAACTAGAAGAATTTAAAACATAGGCATTAGCTTAGGAACTTTATGATCTATAAAAATAATATCCATCCATCAAGATCTGGTTTCTCATTCTATTCCAGTATAGATGATACTGAATTTACATAAATAAAATCATGTCTGCTAGATAGGCAGAGAGAGACATAGAGATATATATGACTAGACATACTTAGATTTATAAACTTGCAATGAGAGTTAGACACTGGCACATCTTACATGTCAGCGAAAACAGTCATTTATGTCTGTGCTTCCTGAACTTGACCATGAGCTCCTTGAGGGCAGGTCCTTCATCTTTGTGGTCCCGGGCTGATAGAATACAACATGCAAAGGAAGGAAATAAACGTCTGCTTTGTAAATGAATGAGTTATTCTTTGCATCTCCAGCACCCAGCACAATGGGTGTTTCTCAGAGGAAGCTTCACCTTCACATCTGACATACGGTCCTCACCTGCACCTCGTCCCTGCCTCCAGCTGTAGGATGAGAGTGGCGGGAAGCAGAAGTTCCTGCACACAGGGGACCGTGGCACCTGGCTCCTCTCTCAGCCGGCTGGGAGGGGCCACAAGGAAGTGAGGAGCCTCCACCCTGAGAGGCTGGACTGCCTGGGGCCTGGAACCTGAAGACAAGGCCGGAGCTGCACAGAACTCTCAGGGGGCTGCAGGCAGCTCACAATCTGCAGCCTGGAATGATGAAATCAAAGGGAAGTTGCAAGAAGAGACCATTCACAGGAGCCATGTCCATTACAGCAAATGAATCAGAACAACTCCAATGCCCTTTGAAAGGAAGATGGATACATGGGGGCAGAATCTTTCTCTGGAATACTGCAGTATAATGAAATTGAAAAAAAAAAAAGACCACTACGTACAATAGTACGTGTGAATCTTCTTAACATGTTGAGTGAAAAAGCAAATCTCAGAAGATGGTACATAACAGGATGTCCTTTTATAAAGATCACAAACAGCATAAATCAGCAACGTATTGCTTAGGCATCCACAGATACGCGGTTGTGGTGGCATTACCCCTGCTCAGTGAGTCTTCTGGTTCTTCCTTCATTTTGGAAGGCATTTTTCCTTCAGGCCCTCTTGAAATTAGGGATAGCCTTGGGAAGAACTTTGGCTAAAGAAAGGTCAGCACAAGTGCCCAGTGTCACTTTTGAGCAGAAACGTCTAAGAGCTTGTACGTATTTCTTATTCTCCTTCTCCTCCCCTACCAAAGCAAACCCCAGAACTTAGAGTTGAGATGGCATTAGATAGTGGCTGTGCCATCCACGTGCCTGGGTCCCCGAGTGCCTGCAATGGGCAGAGCCTCTGCCAAACTGCATTGGCAGAAGAATAAGCTTCTGTCAAGGCAAGCCACTGAGCCTGGGGGTTGTTCCTGTGGTGTAAGCTAGTTTATCCTGACTGATATAGAAACAAATTTAGGCCGGGCACAGTGGCTCATGCCTGTAATCCGAGCACTTTGGGAGGCCGAAGTGAGCAGATCACTTGAGCTCAAGAATTTGCAACCACCTGGCCAACATGGTGAATCCCCATCTCTACAAAAACTACCAAAAAAAAAGTTAGCTGGGCATGGTGGTGAACAACTGTAGTGCCATCTACAGGGGAGGCTAAGACAAGAGGATCACTTGAGCCTAGGAGGCAGAGGTTGCAGTGAGCTGAGATCATGCCAGTGCACTCCAGACTGGGAAACAGAGCAAGACTCTGTCTCAGCCAGGTGTGGTGGCTCATGGCTGTAACCTCAGCACTTTGGGAGGCCGAGGCGGGTGGATCACCTGAGGTCAAGAGTTCGAGACCAGCCTGACCAACATGGTGAAACCCTGTCTCTACTAAAAATACAAAATTAGCTGGGCATGGTGGCAGATGCCTATAATGCCAGCTACAAGGGAAACTGAGCCAGGAGAATCGCTTGAACCTGGGAGGTGGAGGCTGCAGAGAGCCGAGATCCTGCCATTGCTTTTCAGCCTGGGTGACAGAGCAAGTCTCTGTCTCAAAAAAAAAGAAAAAAAGAAAAAGGAAAAGCAGAGATAAATTTATGTTTTAAAAGGTAAGAGGGCCTAGATGTAGTGGTTCACACCTGTAATCCAGGCACTTTGGGAGGCTGGTGCAGGAGGATTACTTGAGGCCAGGAATTTGAGGCTGCTGTGAGCTAGGATCTCACCTCTGCACTCCAGCCTGGGCAACAGGGAGAGACTCCATCTCTTTACAAAAAAATGATAAGGGAGTGATACATCCAAAATTAGCACAGTGCTGACCTCTGAGGAGGTGGCAGGGAAAACGACAAGGGAGGGGCACAAAGCAGGTACGAATATTGTTAAGGTTCTAGATCTTGAGTTGAGCTCTGAGTTACAAGGTGCTTGCTGTGTTATTGCAAACAAATTAATTAATTACAGTAGCCCTGCATAAGTCAATAGTAAGAGTGCTTCATAACTAGGGGTGTGATTGACCCAATCGTGTGCATGTGAGGTTCATTTAAAAAGAAAAAGAAAATAATTATTGCTCAACTATGAGCTGGAACCTCAGTAATGGGCATGCCCAAGGGGAGCTTGCATCTTGTCTTGCAGGCAATGGGCACCCACTGAGGGCATAAGGAGGGCAAGGGCGGAGCTCAGAGGTGTGTTTTTTCTCCTAATTCCCTAAGGTCCAGGAACCAAGAGATTCCATTCCCCACAGCCCCTCCTCCAGGCCCCCAGGGAACTCTCCCGCTAGCCAGCTGCTGAGAGGTGGGAGACAGGAAGATCACAGAGCCTTCATTGCTGGCAGCTTGTCAAACCTGCCACAAAGCCTCATCTCAATGCATTTGCATGAAATGGTTTTACCCCAGCTGCCTTCTGGTCCCTGACCACCCAATTCCCGGGGCCCTGGCAGGCCCGGCTCCCCAGCAGTGACCTCACAGGCCCCTGGACCAATCCCAGGCCCGCTCTGATGATATCATGTTGATTGGTAAGAATTCTGCTTTTCTTGTATCCCGGGAATCCTGAATCTTACACAACTTTCTCTCCCTCACCCTGGATGCTCATTGCAATCCGTGGGGCGCCCCCACAGAGTTGTAGGCAGGAGAGGACATACTGGGATGTACAAGGTGGAGGCTCACTCTGGCTGCTCGGGAGGGACAAGGCTGGAGGCAGGGAGACCACCAAGGCAGGAAAGGTAGGAGGTCTGGATTGAGAAGAGACAGAGGGAGAGAGGCACGGAGCAGAGCTGAGAACTGCTTAGAAGGAAAGACCACGGAGCTCACCAGTGAGCCACAGGGCCCAAGCCCAGCTTCACGGCCACAGGGAGGAAACAGGAGCAGTCCTGCCCCGGGCTCCAGACACCACAGCTCACAGCCAAGGCTGGAGCCAGATTGGATGGTACAGTGCCAGAGAGAGAGGAGTATGGGTTTGGGGGGCAGGGAATAAGTGACTATTTATATTTGGACCTTTAGAGCTATTTGAGCGTATTAATTTGACCCCAAAATTCCAACTAAAAAAAGAAAGCACATTAGAGTCAGACTGTCAGAGGCGTGGACGCTCAGTATCCACACAGCGCAGGCAAGCAGCAGGCAGGTCACGACCCTTGAAATCACGCCCTGAGTTGGTTTCGTGGATGCAGACTTTTTCTGAAAAGTATGTTTTATTGAATTCTCAAAAAGGCCTGTGATCTGGTCATAATGAAAATACTTAACATTTAAATGCACTAACATTGTAGATATCATCTGATCTAGATAGAGATGGAACCATACAGACACAAACACACATGGGGACAGATCAACTCATTTAATCCTCCCAGCGGCCCCAGGAGGAGCACTGGATTGTCCTCTCCATTTCACAGACGTAGGGACTGAGGTAGCAGGAGGTTCAGCAACTTGCTGAAGCTTGCTCAGTTAGTGACATTTGAGTCCAGAGTTTCAGCTACAACCCTGGCCCCATCTGGTCTAATACCAAACTTGCCAGGTAGACAATTGAGGTCCTGGGGCGCAGAAGGGGTCACCCCAGGCTCCACAGAGAGTGCTGGCTCTGTGGACTTGTGGACCTCTGTGATCCCAACCCTTCTTGGACCTCTCACTTCAAAAGCAATAGGAAATCTCAAGGTCAGGTGTGGTGGCTCACACCTGTAATTCCAGGACTTTGGGAGGCTGAGATGGGTGGATCACTTGAGGTCAGGAGTTTGAGACCAGCCTGGCCAACATGGTGAAACCCGGTCTCTACTACAAATGCAAGAATTAGCCAGCTGTGGTGACGGGAGCCTGTAATCCCAGCTACTTGGGAGGCTGATGCAGGAGAATTGCTTGAACCTGGGAGATGAAGGTTGCAGTGAGCCAAGATCTTGCCACTGCACTCCAACCAGGGCAACCGAGCAAGACTTCATCACACACACACACACACACACACACACACACACACACATACACGCACCACACACACACACCACACACACCAAAACACAAAAAAAAGAGCAATAGGAAATCTTGGTCCCTCCCCTCATCCATGCCCACAGCTGGGAGGGTGGTTTGGTGCCAGGGACATCTCAGGAACAGGTGTGGGGCAGGGGAGAGCTCCCACCTGCCTTCATTACCACTGCTACTGGCAACCCAGCTGCCAATGCAGGGAGATCCCAGCTGGGCCAGCCCTTAGCAGGGACAGTGTATTGGTCTGTTTTCATACAGCTATAAAGAGCTGCCCAAGACTGGATAGTTTATGAAAGAAAGGGGTTTAATTGACTCACAGTTCAGCATGGCTGGCCCATCAGGAAACTCACGATCACAGCAGAAGGTGAAGGGGAAGCAAGGAACCTTCTTCACAAGGGGGCAGGAAGAGTGCTCAACAAAGTGGGAAGGGCCCCTTATAAAACCGTCAGATCTCGTGAGAACTCACTCACCATCACGAGAGCAGCGTGGAGGGAACCACCCCGTGATCCACCAATTATCACCACCTGATCTCTCCCTGACACGTGGGGAAAATGGGGATTATAATTCAAGATGAGATGTGGGTGGAGACACAAAGCCTAGCCATATCAGATAGGAACCCCCGTCTTCCATAACCAAGCCCTGCTGTCTCCCTGGCCTCTCTTCCCTACCTCCGCCCTCCGCTGTAACTGAGAGTGAGGAAGGGAGGTTGTCTGGTGGCCTTGGGTAGGGCCTGGCATCTCCTGGAGCCTCAACTGCCCTGCCTCTCCTCCCTGTCATCCCACCCCCAAGGGTGTCGTCCCACTCCTCTGAGGCCTTGTGTCCTCCAAGGCCTTGCCTAAGTCTGCCCCTGCCCATGCTCAGGATTGTGTGAGCCCCTGGGCCAGGCTGGAGCTCACCCCAAGGGAACTGTGGGAGAGGCAGGAGTCCGGAGAAGAGGAGGTGGGGAGGAGGCCTGTGGGGAGATGCTGGGCCTCCAGACCACTGAGAGGGGCCTGAGCCAGTGCTCACACCTGGGTCTCAGAGTCCCCTGTAGGACTCCATGTGGGGCCAGATGACAGGATATCACAACAGGGTATAAATCAGGTATAAGAGGCTTGCTCAAGACACCACAGAAGGCCCAGCTGCACCAGGGGAAGGGAAGCCTGGTGTCCCTGGATGGCAAGGAGGGAGGGCCGTCTAGGGCAGGGATGGAGCTCTGATAAAAGAACTGGATGTGCTTCCTGGAGGAGGAAGACAGGAGGGGTCCTCAAGGTAGGGGGCAGAGAAGGGGAGGGCCACGAGCGGGACAGGTTCCGGTGAGGCAGGAGGTTGCTAGCGTCAGACCTCCTGAAGGGGGTCTGTGTGGGAACTTCGGACCAGAGCCCAAAGCCCGTGAACACCCCACTGAGTGGAGAGTCCACTGCTGACCTCCTCCTCCACCCAGGACACAGCCGAAAGTGATGCCAGCCTCGGCCTGCTGGGAAATCCCTGTTATCCTAACAGTGCGGGGGGGTTTGTCTGGGCCCCTGCTCCCCCGCTGAGAATGGGGCCTGCAAGTCAGGGTTCCTTTTCACCCACGGTCATCTCAGGGCAGGGCTGTGACCCTCCACAGCCACACCCCACCCTGGGCCCCAGCAAGCAGCCCTGAGCCAAACGTCCCCAGGTTCCAGCCACCATCAGCACCGAGCGGGCTGTGTAGAGGGCTCTCTGCAGCAGCGGGCTGGCTCAGGGGGGCCAGCATGGTCGGTCCCACTCTGTTCTCAGCTTTTTGCTCCTGCAGGGAGGGGTTCTCCCACCCAGCATGCTCCGATTACCAAGGTGACCTGAGCAGCTGTGAGTCTCCTGGTCAGCTGAGCCCCAGGTGGTCACAGGGGAGGAGGCTGCAGCAGGCCCTCCCTCTGCCTCCCACAGCCATGCTGCCCCTAGGCCACTCTGCACCCCACTTCATGAAAACCGGGGGTACTGGTGGGGTACCCAGTGGATTTCACAGCCAAGCCTGCATCGTGTATGTGGTGCTTCCTGGGAGGTGAAGAAGATGCTGGAGCCAGCGAGCCCCGCCTGCCTCAGCCTCTCAAAGAAGGACCCCCGCGGGGGGTGGGCCAGGCAGATGTCACCATCATAAAGAGGAATTTGTTGAAGAGAACCCCATACTCCCCTTGACAGAGGTGAGAAACGCCAGCATTCCTGGAGGCTCAGCGGGTGCTGGGAGGGAAGCTGTCTGCTTGCAGGCTGGGCGCTCTGCACGTAAATGGCTCACTCCATTCTGCAGCTCCACAGAGGGAGAAACATGTGCTGTGTGGATGGGGCTCCTCGTGTTTTAAGAGAACTTTAAAATGCAGAATCTACGTGAAATCTCCCAGGTTTTAAGCGTTGACAACCAGGTCAAATTTCAAAAGAACGTGTGGTTTAAACAACACACATCCTGGAACCATGCTGTGGGCCAGGAGAAGGGAGCCAGGTGTCCGCCATGCGGCCAGTGTTCCAGAGCCTCCTCACCCCGTATCAGCGGGTGTGCCCGTGGGAGAGGACTGGGGGAAGCAGGCCTCCGGACCCCAGATCCCCAAAGACAGAGCACCACACTTTAGCCCCCCACCACCCCCAGCATTTTCCAAAGGGTGGCTCCAGAGACACTTGTTCCTGGGGTTGTTCGTAGACATGTCTTCTAACACTCTGGGAATCTCAAGGTTAAATAAATCAAAACAGACTTCTTTACTCCAGGACACCTGGGAACCTTTCACCTGCGACAGAACCTTGTGAGTATCCAGGAGGGGAGGCTGTGCAGCGCTTCTCAAACCAATTCCACAGGGGACCCACATTCAAGGTGCACCTGTTAATTCCAGAAAGATGCTACGGCCCCGCAGAACATGGCTCTAGAAGTGGAGTGCAGCACCCCACCCCACCACAGCAGACCCAGCCATCCCAGGGTGGTGGGCACCCAGGCTGAGGTTGGAAGGGGCAGAGGAGCCGCCGGTCGGGCCGGTGCTGGTCAGGAGCAGGGCTCGTCCTGAGGATGGTGGCAGCGCCCAGGAGGAGAAGACTGAAGGACCCAGACCCGCTAGGAGGCCACTGCTGTCATGGGGGAGAGGGACAGGCAGAGCCGGGCCTGAGGCGGGGAGGCTGCTGCAGGGTGAATGCATCCAGGGAGATTTGCAGGTGGAAGAAATGGCCAGAATTTGGTGTCAGGGAGGGAGGAGGCTAAGACCAGACCAGATGAGGGCTAAATGGACAGAGCTCACACACAGACTTTGGGCCCCAGGGGAGGGGTGCTCAGAACCCAGGCTGGGGACCAGTTCCCTCCATGTCCCCTGACCCACAGCTTATCTCAGGGAGCCAGGCTCAAGCAAACTTCAGCCTCCTGGGGAGAGAAGCCCCAGAGCACCTGGTCAAGCAGGAGGTGGAGAAGTGGGTCAAGGCACTAGGAGCTCAAAACCCGGCCACCCCTCCCTCGGGATCCAGCGCTGCACAAGGGGGTGGCTGGGAGAGAGGCAGAGCCCTCCTGATCCTGCCCCCAAGCTCCGCCCTGAGCCGGGCCAGAGGGCGGCCCAGGTTGCAGCTGCTGCAGTGCCCCAGTGCCACCCAGACCCAGGCCTGGGCTCTTCCTGCTTCCAGCAGCCCTTGTCCCTCCCGCTGAGAGGAGAGGCAGGGGCGATTCCCATAACTGTCTCTCCAGCTGCCCCCACAGCCTCCAGGCTAATTTCAGCCCTGCCATCAGGCTGCAGCTGGGGGCGTTGGGTTGGAGAGGGCTGTGTGCCTGCCCAGTTCTGAACACAGGCCCTGAGGGCCTCAGGAGGCTCGGATGGCCAGCCATACCCAGAGAAACAGTGCAGCTCAGCCCGACAGGCCGTCCTGACACCCCACCCCACCCTGCCTCTCTGGGGCCTTCTTCCTCCCACGGGGACCCCTCTGGGGTCTCCCACTGCCTGCCAAGCAACAGCCACGCCCTGCTCACTCTTTGGTGAATTCCCACTGCTCTGGGCGTTCTCACTAACCAAGTAAGGCTGGCAGTTGGTGTCCGCTCCTCCTGCCCTGCTGCCGAGTCGGGCCTTGGTTCCCTGGCTCTATCTACTCTCCCTTGGATGATTCCAGCAATTGCACATTAAAATCCCACCTTGTGGGGCAAGTCCAACATCACCCTCTGTGAGCATCCCCCACTCCTCAGCCAGAACTGAGTCTTCCCTTCCCTGCGCACCTCGAGCTCCTCAGAGCCTGGTATTTAGGCGTCCGAGGACGCGCTGTCTCCCACGTGAGACCCTTAGCTCCTCAAGAACAGGGTCTGAGTCCTGTCCATCTGGATCCCCCATAAGCCCAGCCCAGTGCTGGGCATACAGGAGGCACTGCTGCAGCCCGGGTGGGGTGGGTGGAGCCGGGGCCAGAGTTGCCTCTGAGCGAGGCTGCTGCTGTCATCTCAGTTGCCAGTTTACTCTGTGGTTGAGGACCCTGCCCACTTCCCTTCCCACCCTGACCTAAGGAAGACTGCCCCACCCCCAGACCCCCATGGCTCCTGGTTGCCCTGCAGAAGGCAATGAGTGTCTGACCCCAGAGGCCAGGCCTGGGACATGCAGAACCTCTGGTCTAGTCTAGTCAAAAACAACTCAGGCCAGACTGTCACCATAGTAGGTTGAACCAGGACCTCCCAAGCCATGTAGTTCACTCATGCAGAGGCAGAAGCCAGATCACGCGTCTAGAGCAACCAGAATGTAGAGTCGGGGGGACCTAGATTATGGGGGAGTGGAACAGCAGAACCCCAAGGAAGATGAGGAGGAGGAGAGAGCAGAGGAGACACCTTGGGGAGCAACCAGTAGGGAGAGGCTCCTGTTACAGCTGAAGCCCGAGGCCTGGCTCCGTGCCCATGACCGGGAGAACAGATTCAGGGAAGACCATTCCATTTCACTGGAGGTGGGATCGTTCCCGCAGAGGGGAGAAGAGCTTTTCCTGCCACCCAGAGCCAAGGTGGGGCCCCCTCCAGGAAGAAGTGAGGAACTGGGGCTTTGGGGCCTTTTTTTTTTTTTTTTTTTTTTTAGAGGGAGTCTCATTCTGTCGCCAGGCTGGAGTGCAATGGTGCGATCTCTGCTCACTGCTACCTCCGGCTCTCTGGTTCCAGCGATTCTCCTGCCTCAGCGTCCGAGTAGCTGGGACAACAGGTGTGCACCAGCACGCCCAGTTAATTTTTGCATGATTAAAGTAGAGACGGGGTCTCACCATGTTGGCCAGGATGATCTCTTGACCTCGTGATCCGCCCACTTCGGCCTCCCAAAGTGCTGGGATTACAGGCGCGAGCCCCTGCGCCCAGCCTGGAGCGGTTCCGAGGACCGTCCCGGGAGCTCCAGGACTGCCGGGCTGCCGAGGTGGTGGGGCAGGGCCGGGAGGAGGGGGCAGATCCAGAGATGCCCGAGTGGAGCCCATGGCCTGCACTCACTGCCGCGCCCCTGAACCGCCGCTGAGCCTCGGCTGGAGCGCCAGGGACGCCGTCCAGCGGGCTCCGGAGCCTGCCAGCGCCCCGCTTGGAGGAACGGAGCCAGGAGCAGCTGGCAAGGGGGCGTGGAGAATGTGCCCCACCCAGGCCAGCGTGGGGCCCAGAGCCACAGCAGAGCCACCCAGGGGAGACCCAGGGATCCACTGCTGCCTGTGCCCCCTCACCCGACGCAAGACCTAGGACAGACAGGGGAGCCTGGCGCGGCTGCAGCCCCTCTCCCCTCCTGGGTGCTTGGCCCGGGGCTGCCCATCCAGGCACCTGGAGGCCGTGACCTGTGGGTGTTTCCGGCAGAGCAGGCCTGGAGGGCAGGGCCCGGGCCAGCATCACTCACTGCGGGGACACCGCCTCGAAGAACCCCTGTTGATGGGGGGGGGAGAAAATGAGAGGCAGGCAAGAAATAAGAGGCTCGGTTCTGCTGCCTCCCCCAGCCTTAGCCCTCCTCCATGGAGCCCCCGACCCTCAGTGACATTTGACCCTACCTCCGGCCCTGTGTGGGGCCCTGGGCCACTTGGGCTGGCGTGCCCACGATTCAATGCCTGCATTTCACACAAACAGGTCCCACTGCTTGGCCCGCGCAGCAGGTGGCTGCCCACCCCTGCCCACCCCTGCCTCCCTATGCAGGCTCCTGCTCAGGGTGGGAAGCCCAGCCTCACTTCCCTGGGAAGAGGAGCTCAGGGAAGGGCCCCAGGGAGGAGAACGCTCCACACCCCCCAGTAGAGGCTGGTTGCTTTCTGCCGTGGGAAGGTGGGTGCCCTGAACACGGGGTCCCAACCCAAAGAGAAAGATGCCCCTCAGCATGTGAAGGTGGCAGGAATCAGGGTGCTCCAGTCCGAGCTACAGCTCTGGGAGGACAGGCAGGGAGTTGCCTTGGGGCCTCCATTTGTCTACCCCTGGAGAATGGGCACATGCCTCAGATGGTGGAAGGGTCTGGATAAGCCAGCATGCGGCAAGGCCATGTCCTCTCTGGGGTATGCAGAGAACTGCTTGCCAGCGGGCCGTGAACACCCCCAGTCCTCTGCTTCCCCTTCAGGCTAAGGGCTTTGGGTGTGCTGGGCTGTGGCTGGACTCTTGGAGGCCACCACTGACCAGGTGTCTGTACTTTCTGGCCTCTGGCCTCTGGCCTCTGGCCTCTGGCATGCTCCAGAGAGGACACGGGTCTTGTCCCATGCTGACTTATCCAGACCCTTCCACCGTCAGGTTCCCTTGGATGAGTTCCCAAAGGCAGGACCTAGGGTGCCATCACTGTTCACAGTCTAGAAGCACCCATGGGCAGGACTGGAGTGCCTCTGATTTTATCCAAGTGCACCAGGGCTGGGTACACACCAGGCCTGAGTGGCCAAGGCTGGGACATGCAGAACCTCTGGCCTGGCCAGAACCAACTCAATTTCCCTCCCAAGTTGTGGTTCCGTCCCTCCCAAGTGAGGAGATGCTGGAGGAAGAGAAGGCGGGAACGGCAGCCCCCTGCCTTGTCCCACCTCACCTCAGCCAGCCAAGGAGCCACTTCTCCAGGAGAAGGGATCCGGGTGGCCCCTGGCAGTCATAAAGCCATCTGGAAAAGCCTCCTGCCAGCCACATGCACATGCCCATGCCCCTGAAAGTAGCAGAGCTCGTAAATTACAGCTGAGGGCTGCACACCCTCCCCTCTGTATCTATATCCGCCTTCGTGCCTGAAAATGGATATTTATGCATTTTCAATATTCAGGGCAGACGCTCCATCACTCCTGCTCACGGCTGCGTCACATGACACCGCCCCACAGGGACTTTCCTCTTCCACCTGCTTTGCCACTCAGGGGCTTCCGAGTGGGGCCTGGGCCCTGGAAGGGAGTCCCCACCCCCATCTGCAGGCCTCCATGACTCGGGGGGAGTAGAGGGAAGAAACGGACCAGGCCAGCCTCCCACTGGAGCCTAGGGCCCTCTTGGAGGCAGGCAGGGTCGGTCCCCATGCTTTACAGACCAGCAGACAAGGCTAAGAGAGGCTGGGTGCCCGGGCAGGGTCACACAGCATCCTCTCTAGGCCAGGGTTCTCTGGCCTTTCTTTGTTTCTCTGGTTCTCTCTCACGTCCTCTCCGTGTGTCTCCAGGTCTGACTTTCAACCATCCCGGGCCCTCTCACATCTTTCTCCATCTCTTGCTTAGTGTCTCCACAACTTTCTCACTGCCCCCCATCTCCCTGTCTCACTCCCACCCCGCCCACCTCCCCTCTCTCCTGGCTCACACCCTCCCTCTCCCTCAGAGCCGCTGTCCAAGGCTGAGGTCAGGGCAGGGGTGGGAGGAGCTGTCCTGGTGCCCAGCAGGGGCCTCCCTGGACATCGTCTCCCCCAACCCCCGCCTGGACCTGTGATAGGAGAGCCCCCACAGCCCTAAGCCAATGAACGCACAGAGCAGAAGTGGGAATGAGGGTAGGAGGCTCGGGGTTGGGGGGCAAACGTTTCCACTCAGTGGGAGCAGGTGAAAGTCGGGTGTGCCCCTTCCCCAGAGCCGTGCGGAGGGGGCACTGTGGGTCAGCTTCAGGGCCAGCACCACCACTTGACCTCGAAGGGCCCGGCTCTTTCTGGGATTGGCGCTGAGTGAGGAGGAGCCTGGGCCTGCCCTGAGCTGGAAAGGTTAATGCCCCTGGGCCCGGGGTCCCTCAGCCTCCTCGCTGCCCACTTCCCCTTCACCCTCCTGCTGCCCGCTCCCCTCTCCTCTCTCTGCCCTCTTATTTCACTCCTCTCTCCCTCCTTTCCTCTCTTTCTCCCTCTGCAGGGAATGATAAGAATTAATTAAATGTGCCCTTGGTTCTGGTCTCCTCACTTCCTCCAGGGAATTAGCCACTCCAGCTCTTTGGGCCTTGTTAGATTCCAAGAAAAAATAACTCGTGTGTGCTCCATGTGAATGTACATGTCCACCTGGGTGTCCCTGTACAGTGGTACACCCCAGGCTGGTCTGCAGGTTTGTCGATACATACCTGTGTTGTACAATTCCACGCACATGCCGGGTCTGGAGACAGGACTGTGTGTTTGCGAGAACACATGCGTGCATCTCCTGGGATGCACATGTGCCCGTGTTCCATATGGGTCTCTATACGTGTGCACTGAAGGGCTTCACTTGGAAACCCACCCCTGTGTGTACACATCTCTGTTGGATCTGTGTGCTTGCACAGTGTGTCTGGGAAGTTATGCATGTTACTGTGCAAGTCCCTGTGGGGTGTGTGTGTGTGTGTGTGTGCTCGCTAGATCTATGTGCATTCCTCTATTAATGCAGTATGCCTGTACATGCGTATAAGCATATCTGTGTGCCGGTGTCTGTGTGTGTGTGTGTGTCTGCATGTGGGTGTGTGTATGTGTGTCTGCGTGTGTGTATGCGTGTGTGTGTGTATCTGCGCATGTGTGTGTGCGTGTGTGTGTCTGGCATGTGTGTGTGTGTGTGCACGTGTTTCTGTGTGGTCTGCATGTGTGTGTATGTGTGTCTGTGCATATGTGTGCGTGTCTGTGTGTACGTGTGTATACATGTATGTCTGTGTGTCTCTGTGTGTGAGGGAGTGTGTGCATGTGTCTGTCTGTGTGTGGGTGCATTTGTGTGTGCGTATGTCTGTGTACGTGTTTGTGTGTGTCTGTGTGTCTGTGTATGTGTGTGTGTTTGCCTGTGTACGTGTGTGCCTGTGTACGTGTTTGTGTGTGTGCGTGTTTGCCTGTGTCCGTGTGTCTGTGCGTCTGTGTGTGCGCATGTCTGTGTGTGCATGTGTGTCTGTGTGTGTCTGTGTGTGTGTGTGTCTCTGTGTGCATGCATGTCTGTGTGTGCGTGTGTGTCTCTGTGTGCATGTGTGTCTGTGTGTGTGTCTGTGTGTGTGTGTCTCTGTGTGTGTCTGTGTCTGTGTGTGCGTGTCTGTGTGTGTGTGTCTGTGTCTGTGCATGTGTGTCTGTGTGTGCGTGCACATGCACCCCTGCCACACCCTACACACATCTCCTTCCTGGCTCCCTTGAGCTGGCAGCCTTGTCCCCAACAGAAGGCCTATTGCACCACAACCCTGGGGTGATGGCAGTGGTGGCAGTGGCAGTGTGGGTGGCAGGAGCCTGCAGGTGGGAAGGTGGAGGTGACACAGGGGAAGGCACTTACTAATGAGGCCACCTTCCTTGCTAGCCTGAGAGCTGGTGCCACTAATGATTTCTTCAGTAACCAGTTTCCTGGCGAAGGGCTGCTGCCAGAGCCCTGCTCTCTCCCTCCCCGGGACCCCCACCTTACCCCACTTCCCCCAATCCTGAGGCACTGCAGGAACCAAGAGCACCAGGGTAAAGCACAGACAGAGCTGGCGGCCAATGCCTGGTGCCACCAGGACCCAGGAGACCGCCTGCCTACCCGTCAGCCTGCCACCAGGAAGCCCGCCTTGCAGTGAACCCTCTGTGTTAGCGTGCAGTCTCCAAAAGCCCTCTGAGTCCACGTGTGCTTCTGGAGGAAGGAGGTCTGCACACCGCAGGGAGCGCGCTTCCTTAAAAGGAGCACTCAACTGGGAGTCAGATGACTGGCTACGAATCCCAGTGCTGTGCCACCTTGGGCAGGCCCTACACCTCTCTGGACTTGGTTTCCTTGTCTGTAAAATGGGGAAGCTAGAATGGCTAGTAAACTCTCAGCTCTGTGAGCCATCTGAGCCCGGTTTGTTTCACCATGATGGGGGGAGGCTGGAGCCACTCTAAACCTCAAACAGGAGTAGATGGTGCACGGAGCTGAGCGTTTGCTATTTTGTGTTTACTTTCAGTATGTATTTTACGTGTGTATTTTCATATACAGGTGTCTGTGTGTGCATGGGTGTGAGTCTGTATGTACGTGTGCACATGCGTATGTGTGCAGGTATCTGACTAGTACATCAGATGCTAATTTCACAGATATTCCTAAAGATGAGGCTAAAACACACATTGAAATTATAAAAGTAAGCTGATTTTTAAAAATTCTATGTAAAGAAGAATTCAGGTGGCATCTGAGGGTGGCAAAAGTCCAGATGAAAGTCGACAAATGTCTGCAGCCCCAGCTTGAGTGTCCCCATCCCCTTTCTGCCTAAGGGACAGTGAATTGGGGGCCCTCCCTCTCTGGAATGAGAAATGCACAGACAGGGCCCTGACTTCCCATGGTGTCCTCACAGTCCCAAGACAGACAGCGGTGTGGATCGGCAGAAGACCTTGCTGTGGGGTTCGTGGAGCTGATCCTTCAGGCCACAGGTCCCACGAGATCTCTGAGGCCACAGAACAGGTCCACGCATGTGGCCCCCAGGGTGATTCGGGCCAGGACACAGGAGCGGCCCAGGCAGAGGTGGCCTGGGCTGGGCCTGAGGCATCCTGGGAGCTCAGCACTGCATCTCCTTGAGGGGCCAGCTGAGACTGCTGGGCCCGTGAATAGGCTTCTCCCCGGTACCCACCTGCCTGCCTGGGACAGAACGGCCAACCCCACAGCCCCAAATGTCTCTGTCCTCCAAGAGGCCAGATATGAATCACAGGAATTTACAGCCCGGCCTGGAGTGGGATATATGAGTCTGCCTCCAGCCTGGGCTGTCAGGGAGTGCCCCATTGCCCCAATGGATGAGGCTGTTTCCTGCAAGACAAACTCCCCTCTACGGCAGGCAGCGGAGGGAGAAGCATCCAGGCCCTACGGCCAGCCCCATACCTGTCCCAGAGCTGATCGCTTGTGCCCTCCCTTGGACCTGCCTAAGACGAGACGTAACCACACTCAAAGTCAGAATGGACCTCTGAGGTAGCCCAGAACACACACACACACACACACACACACACACACACACACACTACTCTGATGAGGAACCAGGGTCCAAAGAGGGATGGGCCTGGCCTGAATCACCCACCAGCACAGCAGTGAAGCTGATACCCCAGCCCATAGGCCCCCTGGACTGGTTATTTCAGTGTCCGGTCACACTGGACTGTCATATGGCCATGGGGGTAGTTTTCACCTCCAGATGCCGGCGCCTCTCCAGAGTACAGACGGACCTGGGTTTGAATCCTTGTCCACCCTCTGAAAGTTATAACCTCTCTGTGCCCCTTTCCTCACCTGAAAAATGGGGATAAAAATATCCCAATTTGCTGAGGTTCTTATGAGGTTCAAGTGAGAGGATGCAGGTAGAGCCACAGCACAGAGTGGGCCCCTGGCACATGCTCCCTGAGTGGTGACGTTGGTTCTCCACCATCCCCTGTGCCTCAGGGGGTCCTGGGCCTGATTTGCTGTGGGCAGAAGGACAGTCAAGGTTGGTGGGGGCAGGAGCAAGAAGAGTTCCAGTGTGGGACTGCAGGGCAGCAGTGAGACCACTTCCTACTGGAGGAGACCCTGGAAGCCTCCCTGGAGGCCGTGACATCAAGCAGAGGATGCAGAACTCTGTCTCTTGCTCTGAAGCTGACTGGGGGCTTCTTGAGTACTGGAGGGCTGGAAGGGAGCACCCTAGCCTGAAAGCCAATCCCAGCCCAGCCCAAGCTTCTGCCCTGGATGGCCTGAGGAGTCGTCCCTCCCTTCTCTGGGCACCCGAAAAATGGGGCCAGGGAGGACCAGACAACACTCCCTTGAGGCGCCCTTCTGCTCAGGGGCTTGTGCAAGCGGAAGAAGGCGGTGCAGACCCACCCTCGGCAGAACCCAGTTATTGCCACGGTGCGGCAGCAGGGAGTGAAGCTGCAGTCCGGCCTCCTTTCCCCGCGGCCAGTCCCTCCCCAGCACCCGGTAGTCTCTGCTCCCCCACCGCCAGCCAGCTCGCCCGAGAGCCAGAGCTGAGCGTCCTTCACATCCAGACAGGCGATGCTCCCCGCAGCCCTGCAGGGCGCCAGTCAGATGGGGAAACTGAGGGCCCAGAGAGGGGAGCACTTGCTCAAGGCCCCGCGGGAGCCAAGTGTGCCCGGCGGAGGCGGTGTGAAAGGAGACGGCGGTCACACGGACCTGGCTGGGATCCCGGTCCCCTCACCTCCCGCTGTGTGTCCTCGGGCAGGTCACCCACCCTCTCTGAACCTCAGTGGATACGACTGCTGATCATAGAAGCCACCGCTTTGTTTCCGGCAGAGTTTATGCCCCATGAGAGTGGAGACACGTCTGTCACTCACCTCAGCGCCCCCAGAGCCTGGCGCAGGGCGGGACACGGAGAAAAGCGCCTTCCTGGCGATGGGCACACGCTGCCTGTCCTCAGACCCCGGCCCGCAGCAGCCCCGGTCAGCCCCGCCCTCCTCCCCTCCCGGCCGCCCCCGGCCTGGAGGGGCTCCTGCTCCGAGCCCCGCATGCCGTCTGACCGCACCCCAGCCCGCAGGCCCCTTTCTGGGTCCCGCCGCTCCCTGGCGTCCCTCCCTCCTGCCCTGTTCACAAGACAACGAGGACGGTGTTTATTTCTGTCTCCCTTCCTCCCCTGAAGGGAAACGTGCTTCCAATCTTCCAGGAAAACACTAAGGCTCCAGATGAGAAAAAGCAAAGGCCAGAGGGACCGTGGGCGCCCCCTGTCCCCGCACCCGCCCCCCGACCCCGCAGGCCCCGCACGCGAACCCGCGCCTGCACGCCCTCCTCCGCCAGGCCCCGAGAACCGCTCTGTTATTTTGGGGGTAATTGAAAAGGTCGACCTTTATTCTAGAAAATAAGCAGGTCACAGGGACTCAGGGACCCAGAGAGCGAGAGAAAGGAAAGCGGGGCGGGCGTGGGGGAGGGGCTGGGGGAGAGAACCCGGCGGGGGGCACGTGGGCGGGAGAGGAAGCGGGAGCGGAGGAACGCGGGGGGGGGGCGGGGGGCGGGCGACCCTTCGCCGGTGAGCAGGGCTGTGCGGCCTGGACCCCCAGGGCTCAGGGAGATGTGGACCTGCTGCCAGGTCCCAAGCCTCATCCAGCCTCCATACCGCTCGTGGCAGGAGAGGGCGAATTCCCACCCTCTCGCTCACACAGCCTCCGACCTCCTGGAGACCAGGGCTCTAGGTAAAGACCGATTCTCCGTACCCCGGGGCCCAGCCAGGGTCTGGCACAGGGCAGGAGCTTGGCAAACGTTTGTTGAGTGAATGGATAGATGGATGGATGGATGGGGGCTTTGTGTGTGATCCGGTGCCAGCTCCGGGGCCTAACGACCTGAAGATACAGATTCAAGTCCTGCAAGGATCAAACCAGGGCTTCCTGCACGGTCAAGCTAGGACCCCTGGCGTCAGCACTCAGCACTCAGCCAGATCTGAGAGGCCTCTCCTGACCTTTTGCAGGTCACCCCTCCAAGGGCGCTACCAGAGCAAGGCAAGGCCAAGCGATGGGACCACA
Source organism: Cebus imitator (assembly GCF_001604975.1). Lineage (NCBI taxonomy): Eukaryota > Metazoa > Chordata > Mammalia > Primates > Cebidae > Cebus > Cebus imitator. The sequence continues at coordinate 529,927 of NW_016108004.1, forward strand.
TCATCCAAAGGTGGAGCCCAAGCTAATGACCCTGTCATTGTGCCTCTGCAGGCCAAGGCACAAGGGAGGCCCCCCGTTCATCTTCCCTGGAATTGGCATCGCTTTGTTGGTGGGGCCATCTTCATCTGAACATCTTCATTCCCCCAAATGTTTCTTCTGAACCCTCCATCCTCTTTCTCCCCTTCCCTTGGTACCATAAACCTACCCCAAGAGTGAGTCTCAGCTTTGTGGCTCAGTTTCAATCCTGCCCCTGTCTGGTGGCAGCTGGGGCCAGGCTGAAGGTCTGTCCTAGGCTGAGCCATAAAGGCAAAAATAGGGTTTAGTCCTAATAGAAGTAAAGGACTGGCTGGGTGCAGTGGCTCACGCCTGTAATCCCAGCACTGTGGGAGGCCGAGTCAGGTGGATCACAAGATCAAGAGATCGAGACCATCTTGGCCAACACGGTGAAACCCCATCTCTACTAAAAATACAAAAATTAGCTGGGCATGGTGGCCCATGCCTGTAGTCCCAGCTACTCAGAAAGCTGAGGCTGGGGAATCACTTGAACCTGGGAGGTTGCAGTGAACTGAGGTCGCACCACTGCACTTCAGCCTGGTGACAGAGTGAGACTCTATCTCAGAAAAAAAAGAAGTAAAGCATCTCACCCCAGACAAGCTCTGACCCTGGTCACCCACTGAGCCTGGTCCTGGTCACACACAGAACCTAAACCTGTATTTAGAGATGGGCCATTAATTTGTCACACGGGCTGGGCACGGTGGTTCAATCTTGTAATCCCACTTTGGGAGACCAGGATAGGAGGATCACTTGAGGCCATGAGTTCGAGACCAGCCAGGGCAACATAGCAAGACATTTCTACAAAAAATTTAGAAATTAACCAGGCTTGATGGCATGTGCCTGTAGTCCCAGCTACTGCACTGAGCCAAGATTGTGCCACTGCACACCAGCGTGGGTGACAAAGCAAAAATCCTGCCTCAAAAAAAAATTGTCATGTGGCCACAATTATTTCCAGGCTCTGGGCCTCAGCCTCCTCATCTTTCCAATGGAGGCTTGCACCTGGGCTAGGTGTTAAGTCAAAGAAGCCCTATTCAGAGGTTGGCCTGCAGTTCCCTGACCTGGTAACGTGGGAGCATTGGTTGCTCTCACCTGCCAGCTCCCACCCCCACCCAACACTGACAGCACAAGCATCGCTAATTTTTGCAGCTGCCGTGATAAATGGCACTGTCGGCAAAAAGATATCTTTCTAATCTGCTGCAAGACAGATGCGTTCCCGAGCTCCCACAGCCTCCCGAGAGCCTGCCTAGGCCAGCCTTGTTGAGAGGGTGGGCAGACACAAAGCCCAGGACCCAGAGGCAGGTGGGTGGAGAGGGGACCTCAGGGCCCAGAGTCAAGGACATCCCTAGAGGGGTTTATCACAGGCTGTTTTCTAAGTGTTTAGCTGTACGCGTGCTTTTTAAAATAGTCCAAAG
>NW_016108004.1:531762-555280 GCF_001604975.1 Cebus imitator
CAATTTTCACTTTAAATTAAAACCTGGAAATTGCTCAGGGTTACAAGGATGAGCCGTTAGACACTGGTTCTGAGGTGGTGCTCGCTTCCCGTCTCCCTCTGCTCTGCGGAATAGTGTGCTTCTGCCTAAGTCATTGGGCCTGAAGGCTCTTCTCACCCCCACCTCCCTCCATGGCTCCCACCCTCCCTCCCAGCCCCTGCACCGACCTCAGCCGCGTCCCCTCCATGCCTCACACTGGCCTTGGCTGCCAGGTCGAGGTAGAACTCCCCTCATACCCTCCTGTGTCCAGGGGTGGAGGTGAATTGGGGTCTGGATGCCAAGAATGGAGGAAGGACAAATGCCAGCCCCAGAGACCCTAGCCTCCTCAAAGACCAACGGGAGATGGCGCCTGTCCGCCCAGCAGCAGCCAGGCCGGGGTGGGTGGGCACAGGCCGGGTTGGGTGGGCACAGGTCTGGGCTTGAAGATCCAGGCACCGCTGCCCCCTCCTGGCTAATGTGTGGCTGCTCCTCTGACAGGCACTGCCAGGCTAAGCTGTTGAGGTTGAGGACACAGCGAGTGACTGTCCAAGAACAGCATGTGACAAGCAGACCCTTCCCGGCAGTCAGCCTGGCTGAGAGCTGCCTCCGCTGCCCATCCTGTCCAGGCTTCTCACTGCCCAAATCATCTTCTGGCCCTCACGCCTTCAGGGCAAAGCCTGAGGTCCCTCCCAGCTGCCCATGATGCAGCCCCGGTGACAGCCCCGCCCCTGCACCCCAGGCCCCTGCCTCTCTGCATCTCCCCAGTTCCCTGTCCCTGGCCTTTCGGGGGCACCTGCATGCTTTGCTCTCACCTTGACCTCCACCTTCGCCCTCCCCAGCACACTGTCTCCTCTTGTCCTCCTTGGTTCCTCCCTGAGGAAACCCCTCTCCCCCACTTTCAGCCAGAGAAATCCTACTCCTCTGCCCACATCCCCACCTGCCCTGCTCCTGTCCCGGGGACTGTCCACTATCAGTAACTCAGACTGGGGATTTGATCTGAACCTGGTGAGCTGCATCCACCTCCAGAACCAGATGCCTGCTGGTTTTAGACAGGGTGCCTGTCACCACCCAGGATGCCATTAAGGAAACTAGGGCCCGGAAAGGATCAGGGACTTGCCCAAAGTCTCCTATTACATCGAAGTAGCAGAGAGAGAACCAGGACACAAGACCCAGGGCTCTCCTTGGATCACAGTCTCTGATTGAATAGAAACCAAGCCGTGCTCAGTGCATTCCAGCCAGCAGGCACAACGAGGGCTCAGAGCAACAGGCAGGACAGGCGTTCAGACGTCTGGGGGCCCCCGAGGGACCACAGGTCTCACAGCAGAGGATAGGGGCCCACCCCCTCCCCAGCAGCAGCAGACCCTCTGTGTGCCCCGCAAGCCCATGGGGCAACCGAGCCTCTGATTTCTGGGAAGGGAGGCCTGGGCCAGGTTGAGGGTGACCCAGCCTCAATGGCCTCGGGCCAGGGCCAGTGCTGCCTCCTCAGCCCCATCCACGTCAGCTTTCCCTGCAGCAGGCTGTGAGCCCTGATGGTCCGCCAGTGCTGACGGGGCCAGATCTAGGGCTGGGACCCCCACCTTCCTGGTGAGGGGGCGGTCTGCAAGCATTTCAGGCCGGGGGAGCCCCCTGCCTTCCTCCCCAACTGCTTCTGCCCGTCATCCTGGTGCACAGCTCTTCAGGAAATCAAGTCACTCCACACCGCAGCAGATCACAAGCCACTCCAGTCTGTTCCCTGTGCTCCCTTCCCTCCAGCTCTGACAGACCCAGCTCGCCCCTGGAGGTGCCCCCCAGCCCTCCCATCCCTTGTGCCTCACAGTTCCAAGTTGCGTGGGTCACTGGCCACCTTGGTCCCCAGACTGTGCCCTCCTATAAAATGCATAATTCCTCTGGGGCTCTGGTGTCCAGGGGTGCCCCCCAACACCTCCCCAGGGCTGCTGTGGGTCCCTCACTTTTAAACCTAGCAGCCACCTCCACCCCACTCTTGGCCACCTCCAGCCCACCCCAACTCCTGCCATTACCCTGATGGCTCAGGCCTCCCAAGGACCACCACGAATGCCCTGGCCTCCCCAATCCCAGAACTCCCCATGTGCAGACCACTCCACTCCCTCACAGCCCTGTCCCCCACTGCCATCCTGGGCTTCCCACCACCTCCCGCAGCACTGGCGGCCAGTCTCCCTGGAAGGCCATCCCCTGCCTCCCATCGCTGAGACCCCACTGTTGACCCTGCACTTCCGCCTCGTCCTTCAGGCCCCTCCAGCCCTCACCAACCTCCTCGCCCAGGCACTTTCTTGGAACATCCCAGTCCTGCATCCCCCAGGTGGGCCTTCTCCATCTGCACCAGGCAGCTAAAGCTGCTGGGGACAGTCTCACAGCTGGAACCCTGGACCTGCCCTCCTTGCCACCTGCCAGCCACCTCACCTCTGGGCAGCCCGCCATCCCTGCTTCCCCATCCCCAGGGGTCATCCCCAGCGTGGCTCACTCTCCTCTGTACACCTGGCCATCCCTCAGTCCCCGTCCACCTGCACCATCAGGCTGGGCTCTGACAAGCACCCCTCACGACGGCCTCAGAAACACCACGTCCGCTGTCATCCGCTCCCACTTCCCACCTGGGACACTGTGGATTTCACCCCACTCCTTGGACTTGCGCCTCTCATCTGGCTCCTCCTGTCACACCTAGATGTCCTAAGTCCCCTCCATCTATTCAAAACTGTCCCCCCCCACCCACATGCTTCTCCATCCCCACCTGCCCCTCTCTGCCCAGCCACAGACCACCTTCCCCACAGAGGCGTTTCCCAGTCATCTCTATTCCTGCCTCCTGCTCACACTTGCTTAGCAGGAGTTGGCTCCGGGCCCACTGTGCCACCCAATCCAGGCTTAACTCCATGCCCGTCACCTGCAGGTGGCACCTGCCTCCCGGGGACGCTCTTCAGCCTCTTCTGCAAGGTCTCTCGGCAGCACTGGCCCCAAATGCCCGCCCCGCCCCACTCCTGCTGCCCCTCCTGCCGGCTCCAGAACACCATCCTGCTTTCCTCTGGTCTCTCCTGCTCCGCGCTCTTCCTGGCTTCCTTCCTCAACCCGACATTTCAATGTTGGCATTTGCTTATTCATTGCAAAGGGGAAACAGTAACTTTACAGGGGAGAGGGCTGGCAGGCATCACCTCAACCACGTGATGCAAGTCAGCATGCCAATGATGACGCTATGGATGGGTGCCTCTTGTTTGTTTGTTTTTTGGTGACAGAGTCTTGCTCTGTCACCCAGGCTGGATTGAAGTGGTGTCATCTCAGCTCATTGCAACCTCCACTTCCTGGGTTCCAGCTATTTTCCTGCCTCAGCCTCCTGAGTAGCTGGGATTACAGGCACCCACTACCATGCCCAGCTAATTTTTGTATTTTTAGTAGAGACGGGGTTTCACCATGTTGGCCAGGCTGGTCTTGAACTCCTGACTTCAAGTGATCTGCCTGCCTTGGCCTCCCAAGGTGCCAGGATTATAGGTGTAAGACACCACACCCACCCAGATGTGTGTCTCAGAGAATGGCACCACTTCCCAGGCATTCCCACCATGATGCAGAACTTAAATCTAATCATGAAGAAACTAGACACACTCAAACCAAAATTCACCTGCAAAAGAGCTGGCCTGTATCTGTCAAAAAGGGCAACATCACAGAAGACAATGAAACACTGAAGAACAGTGCCAGATGACGGACACTCGGAAGACAGGATAACTAAACACAATGTGGATGCCGGGGTTTTCTTTTGCTATAAAGGATACTATTGGATCTCGGGTTCCTGCCAGCCTGCCTGGCATGACGCTGCTCAGCACTGTCCTGAGTTCGAGTCCCAGGTTACGGGCTGAGCGAACGCCAGGCCTGTGTGTGCTGGAGCCGCGGCATCCCTGTTTCACTGAGAGCCTCAGTTTCTTCTGAGGCCAGGACACTGTCCCCAAACACACACACTTCCCAAGGTTGTCAAGAGACCAGGTGAATGTTTTGTAAACTGGGAAGCCCCAGCAGAGACGTGTGAGCCAGGATTACTAGAAGAGATTACCGCCCTGCTGGTTGCTGGGATTACTGGGAGAGATTACTGCCCTGCTGGTTGCTGGGATTACTGGGAGAGATTACTGCCCTGCTGGTTGCCGGGATTACTGGGAGAGATTATCACCCTGCTGGTTGCCGGGATTACTGGGAGAGATTACTGCCCTGCTGGTTGCTGGGATTACTGGGAGAGATTACCACCCTGCTGGTTGCTGGGATTACTGGGAGAGATTATCACCCTGCTGGTTGCCGGGATTACTGGGAGAGATTACTGCCCTGCTGGTTGCCGGGATTACTAGGAGAGATTACTGCCCTGCTGGTTGCTGGGATTACTGGAAGAGATTATCACCCTGCTGGTTGCCACTATTTTCCAGACCTGTGTTTCTCTGCCCAGCCAGCAACAAGGCAGGGGGAGGCTCCCAGCTATTCCCGACTTGAATCTCAGCTGTGGGCAGGAGCGCCCTTTCTGGAGGCTCCATAGACATCTGTGTAGGTGGAGAACAGGGAAGATGGGGAGGGGAAAGGAGGGGGGGGAGATGGGGCCGGGGGATATCTTCACCCAAATTTTTGATTCATAGAGCAGAAGCCTTCTCTCTTCTTTCTTAATTCCTGAAAAGAAAGCTCTTTTCCTCCAAACACAGTCTTCCAAGCAGCTGACCCGGCCCCAGGCCCATAGCTGGCCAGTAATTAGCCCCTAATGAGGAGCAGGTGTCCTGGTGACTTGAGAAGAAGGAAAAACAAGGGACAAGTTGTGGAATCAATGGCTTCACCGCCACTGAGGCCAGCCTGGCACAGCCTCCATCCCAGGCCTCCTAGGGCACCCGGATGGAAGCGCTTAGGCTTGCCCAGATCCCCACAGAACAGCAGCAACTGGTTTCTTAGTCAACCACAGCCGGCGTTTATTGCACGCCTACTGTATGCAGCAGCCTCTGGAGGGGAAGATTCAAGCTTTGCCACAAGGGAGGTGATACGTGTAAAGCTGTATGTAAACCACGAATCACAGGGATGTGCAGGATGACAGAGACAGAGAAGAAAGGATAAGCATTTATTGAGCACCTACTGTATGCTAGGCCCTGGGCTAGGCACTTGAGGTACATTAAAACATTTAATCCTCATCAACACAATTTTACAGATGAGGAAACTGCCACAGAGAGGTGAGGGGACTTCAAGGTTTGACAGCCAAATAGGAGAGGTGAGATTGGAACCCAGGTCTCTGTGGTTTCAAGAGAAGCCATAACCCCTTGTGGACCAGACACCATCACATCTCAAAAGTCCTGTCGCTCAACCCGCCGGGGTGCAGTCCGGGCCATGTCCCACCTCCAGCCCCCGCCCTGGCCCTGGCTTGGACCCTGGCTATGATGGCTAGACTTGCATCTACAGATGAGTGAGGGGCCTGAGACTCCGACTCAGCCTGGCAGAACTGGAGGGGTTCTTCAGGGAGAAAAAAGGGACAGGAGGAGCCAGAAGTGGCCCCAGATCGGGAGTGAAGTGGCTGCGCTTCTCCCACCACAGCGTGGGGTTGCCAGGGATCTACCCTGGGGTGGACACTGACCCTGCTATCTCAGGTTATGGGGTTTCTAGCTAGCCAAGGCTGTCCAGCTGGGGGCGAGGGCAGGCGACCCAGGCATGGATGGCCTAGGGCGTGGCTTTGCCCGTCTGGATTGTCCAAGACACCCAGTGGGGCCACCCTATTGCTGGCCGGACTTCATTTGCCAGAGAAGTTTGAGGTGACCATGTTGGGGCCCAAAGTGACCCAGTGACAGTGATAAGTGGGTCCTGCAGCCTCAGATGCCCTGGGCCAGGAACAGGGAGTGCTGCAAGGTGAGAAACAAGGAAGGTGCCACCCTGCCCTCCCTTTAAGGAGCCCCACACACCCCTCCAGCTGCTCCCCAGCTCTGCCCCTTCTCCCTCCCCTTGCTCCCCTGTGGATCCATCTGCCTATCTGCCACTCCCTCCTCCTGCTGCCCTTTCCCTGCTCCTGTTGGTGACAGGCAGGACCCCCCACTCACCACCCACTCAGCCTCCTATAGGCAGACCTGGTGCCCCTCAGATACCCTGTCCCCCGGTGGGGGCTTGTCCTACAGATAGCCCTGGACCACCCCCTGCCATGCCTCCTCATCCTAGCACAGATGCCTGACCCAGCCGAGGCTGAGTGGAAGTTTGCTTTCAGAGAGATGCAGGGATACATCCCCTCTCTGTCCCGATGCCAGAAACCCCCACATGACAGCATTCTTCCTTCAGCCAAGGCAGCTCTAGTTATGCCGTGAGAACTGCGGCCTCAGAGTGAACCCATCATCACCTCCCATTAGTGATTCAGTGCCTCAGCTACCTCTTCGGGACCATTCCCAAGAGCAACGTGGAGCAAGGAAGGGCCTGAGCCTCCTTCACTGGGGCCCAGGCCACACCCTTCTCCCCTTCAGATGGAGCAGCCAGCTCTAAGAGAGGGCATCACAGGGTTCCTGGAAGGGAAGTGTGTCAAGGGAGGACCCCCCGGGGTGAATCAGTGCTGGATCCCCAGGCTCCCTGTTCCTGTCTGCAGGGACCAGATCCCCTAAGATTTCAGGGCCTGAGGGAAGGGCTGAGCCTACAGGGAGATGGGAAGGGAGCATCCAAGGTGACCGGGGCGGTCAGCTCATCCAGGCCCCAGCCTCCATCCAAGGAGGGATTCCAACACTCCCACCTCCTTGGGCTTCAACTGAGAACCATTCTCAAATCTCTTCTCAGCCCTGACAACACGCAGCACGTCTAGTTCCCAGACACAGCCTATACACTTCCTCCGTGAGCTCCACACACACCCCACTCCCCTCCAGCTGTCATCACCAGCCGCCAGGCCCAATTGGTGCGGCCCATCCCCGGGCCCCAGGCAGGCAGCGCTAAAAGGCTCTCCTTGTCCTGCCTGGGCGGGCTGGCATAGGGAGGGAGGCTCAGTAACACTTGGCTCTCAGTTACACTTTTCTCGAGTCTGGGTGGGCTGGGCCAAGGGCGCTGGCCCCTGGGTGCTGCCCTGCTCCAGAGGCCTGGGGCGGCACACAAAGTGCACTCAAGGCTCAGTGCCTGTCCCGAGCACCATTGGTCCTCCCCAGTCATCCTCAGAGGCAGCAGGATCTACCCTACTTCAATTTCTTGTACCTGGTGCCCCTTTGGCTCTGCTCGCTAAGACACACCCATCAGTTCTGAGTCCCCACCCAGGTCTGAGCCCCACCCAGGTAACACACAAGCCCTCCCTGCCAGGTACCCACCTGGGTCCCACTTGAACCCCTCACATTCTGCCTTTCAAAGTCAGCAATGCCAGGCCAGGGAAGAGGTGTGGGAATCACCATCCCTGCTTGCCCTGTGCTCGCTCTGACTCTCCGACTGGAAGGTCACCTCCTTCCTTTTCTGCCTGTCCTTCCAGCATCGGCTCAAATCCAGTCTCCTCCTGTGCTTGGCTCTCTGCGGGGGCCTACCACGTAGCTCAGAAGAAGCTGGACACCGCATGTGTCATCACACTCACGGTGGCCCAAGCCTAGCCCCACACGCAGGCTGGGAGCACCCTCAAAGCAGGGCTGTGGGCTCTTCCTGGGCTGCTGGGGAAGTTGGAAATAACCCTGATGTCCACACTTACTGGTGCACACAGATGAGGGCACATGGCCACTCTCACAGACCTGGCTGAGGTGGTGGAGCCCAGGAGCCCAGCATGGCTACTGCCTCCGTCTCCAGGTCCCCTACCTTGAAGACCTGGGCCAGTGGCACTTGTGGGAAAGGAAGTGAGCACAGGATGGGGACAGTTGCAACACTGAGCTGTGTTCCATTCAAGGCCAGGAGCAAAGGAATAAGAGGCTGTGGGTCTGGCCTGGAGCCTGGTCCCTCCCTGGTCCCTCCCTACTCCATCACTGTCTCGCCCCGACTCCCACCCCATCCAGCTCTCCCCTTGCCTCCACCGGGCCCTCCGCCTCAGCTGTCAGCTCAATACAGGCTTCCAGATCTAAGACTCTTCCTCCAGCTGGGGGCTTAGTCTGGGTTTCAAATGTACAGTATTACTCTTCCTACTGAGTTTGTACGAGAAGTGTTTGAATGAACTGACTTTGTATGAACAGCTTTGTACTTAGCTCTCCATAGGGCAAGGGTTCCCAGCTCTCTCCTCTTCTCAGGAGGGTCTGTAAGTCCAAACAGGAGAGGCCAGTGCTGTCTGTTGCTGTGCTCTTTCCTCCAGGGACACCCCAGCATGCCACTAACCATGTTGTCAGTCCTGCAGCCCACAGCAGCCCTGCAGGTCAGGAAACAGTCCCCCCACCTGCTCTTGTTTTATTTTTGAGATGAGGTCTTATCATGTCCCCCAGGGATGGAGCAATCTCAGCTCACTGCAGCCTCAACCTCTGAGGGTCAAGCGATCTTCCCACCTCAGCCTCCTGAGTAGCTGGGACTTCAGGTGCACGCCAACACACCAGAGTAATTGCTGTTTTTAGAGACAAGGTCTCACTATGTTGTCCAGGCTGATCTCGAGTCCCTAGCCTCAAGCAGACCTCCTGCCTTGGCCTTCCAAAGTGCTGGGATTACAGGCATGAGCCACCACACCTGTCCAACATTCCCATCTTACAGATGAGGAAACTGAGGCTCAGAGAAAAGCAGGGACTGCCTCACTTCACTCTTTGGGCACACAGGCCATGATGTTCTCACCCCAACAGCAGTGAGCTTCCCCACATTGGGCCAGGGGGCAGCCACCCACCAGTGGCTCCGACCCCAGCAGGGGAGAGAGAGAAGTCTGCAGGGACAGGCAGCTCTCTGAGGACACCAGATGTTTGTTCCTGTCTCCCCATCTCCCACCTGCCACCGTTCTCTCCCTCTCCAACACCACCTGCTTTCTCACAGTCTAAGCAAACCCCCTTCAATAAAGTGCCCCCCAAAAGTCGGGGTTGCTGATGAAGCCATAATTGTCTCTGATGTAGGGTGATGGCCGTAGGGCTGCCGTCAAGGTGGTCTGGTGGCAGGGGTGGGCTCCGCAGGGACAGTGCCTGTCCTGTTGAGCATTCCTGCTCCTCACTCAACTCCTGCCCATGCCCAGGCTGGCTCCCAGGCTGTGGAAGAGCCCACTGCTGTGCCAGCCCTGGCATTAGCCAGGCCTCCAGCCATGAATCCTGCTTCAACATGTCCATGTGCGGATCTCCCACAGCCTAACGGTTTGGGTGTGTCAGCAAGGCTGCCTCTTTCCCGGAACTTACTACAGAAACCCCTGAGCTGCATCAGACCCCCATGGATCCTGGGGAAACCCCGGGCTCAGAGAGACGAGCCTGCTTGTTAGGAGTCACACAGTAAGTCCTCAGCAGGTTGGGGGTGGGGCTCTGTCCCTGGCTTGGGTGGAAGCTTCACCCTCGGGACCCACAGCTCCCCAGGAGCAGACATCCCACCTGCTGTTCTCAGGGGTCTCCCCATGTTGTAGGCTCACAGCCAGCCCCCAGAGGGATGTAGGGGTCTCTGAGCCAACCAGGGATTTTCAAGCAAATCCCTGAGAGCATCCTGTCCCTGCGCTCCTGGCCTTAGCCTGCAGGTGCTGAAGCCACCCTGGCATGGGGCCCTGCAGAAGGAGGACGGACCCCAAGCCAGGACCCTCAGCACCTTCTCCTGGAGAGAGGTGCGGCTGTGAGAGGCCCAGGGCTGCAGCCAGCTCCGGGCGCAGTGATGGGAGCCCCGGGACTCCCATCTGGGGTTTACACAGAGGAGTCGGGAGTCGCATTTGGGAAGCACCTCTGCTTTCCACACTGCATCTGCTTTCCTTCTCACAGCTCCTCTGGAAGCTGGAGCTTGTTCTCCCCATTTCCACAATGGAAACGGAGGCCCTGAAAGAGTCAGTCTCCTCCTGCACCCAAAGGCAAGACACGGAGGGTGCTGCTGGGGCCTGACCGCCAGCCTTGGGCCTGCCCCTCGGTGGAAGAGCAGCTCATCTGCTACATGATGATGGGAGCGAGACACTGACAGACAGTTTTGTCCTGATGGCGAATGCCTCTGAGACGGACCGCCAGATCCATTCTGTGGCCTTGACTGTCACCGTCCTGCCTGTCAATGACCAACCTCCCGTCCTCACCACAAACACGGACCTGCAGGTGAGAGCATCCCTGGGACCAACCCCATGTCTGCTTCGAGAAAGAGGCCAGCGTCCCCTCCCTCCTGGCACAGAGCTCCCTCTCTCTGAGCCTCAGTTTCCTCCTCTGCAAATGGGGCACTGCCACGTGCCTCCCGCGGTGGCTGGAAGGAGAGATGTGAGATTGTGCTGAAACAGAACACAGGCGGGAGGTTTTGCTGTTGGACGCTCGCAGGTACGGCAGGCTGACTTCCTAGCGGCCACACATGGCTCTGATGCTTCTTCTGTGGCTCAGGACCAGAACACCTGCCAGAATCACTTACAAGCCCTTAAGGGCAGGCGTCAGGGCAGGAGCCGTTAAGCTTCCCACCTTCACCCCAGCAAGTGAAGGCCACGGCCTGGCTCCCCAAACTCCTGTCCCTTGTGCCACAGCAGGGCAGGGCCCCCATTTGGCAGGGGTGGAAGTGGAGCCCCAGACATGGGCTGGAACCTCCCATGGCAGCACAGGTAGTTCTGCTAGAACAGAAGGGGCATGCGTTGACTAAGCCCACGTGGCAGGGCTTTGAACGCCAGCTTCTGGGGGGGCATCCTCCATGGTCAGGAGCCACTGAAGGTTCCACAGAGGGCTGACTTGGGCTGTCTCTGATGTGGGGCACTGGGGGGATTTGGTGGTCTAAGATGTGCCCATAGAGGGCAGCCTGGTGGTGGGGAGGCCGCTGAAGAGTGAGTGGGACACAGCACTCCGGAACCACAGGCCGGGACGGCTGTGTGGCAGCGCGGCCACCAGGTGGGGCCATCCACCCATGTTTGCTCCAGGAGCCCAGTGCTGGGGCCCTGCCCCCCACATTAAGGCCCCTCCTGCCAGGGCTGGGCCTGAGGGCTCCCTGGGGCCAGGGGAGAGGACCCAGGAATGCCAGAGGGCTCCATTTTCCAGGCATGTGAGCCCCATGCCAGCACTGCCCGCAAATAATTGGCCCAGCAAGACCAAGCATGTGAGCCCCATGCCGGCACTGCCGAGCAAAACCAGACCTCAGGACCTCAGGAACCGGCGCCTGCCCTGCTTGCCCGTGGGAGGCCTGAAGAGGGGTCCCCTTACGCAGCATGAGCAGGGCCTGGAACTGCTCTGGAAGCACCTGGCCCGTCCCAGCGCTGCTTCTCTGCTGCAGGACACTGCCAGCCATCAGTGGATGATGGGGAAATGTGTCCTCTGTGGACTGTGTTCTCTGTGGAGCTCAGAGGAGGGGAAAGGCCAAACCATTTCTAGGGTGCTGTTGGGAGCAGTGAAGAGGCCCCACCCTTTCCAAGGGACACTGTTCCCGGAAAGCCCCTGGAGCTTAGCTGGTCTTATCATGTGAAGCCTGCTCTGGCCACTAGGGGGCAGGAGGGCCATGAACTCAGCCTGGAGGGAGCCTGCGGGCAGTGGGCACTCTGGAGGGACAGACAGCACAGGCCACCAGGTGCAGACAGGAGATGGAGGCAGGGGGATGGGAGGAAGACGCCTGGGGTGCATGGAAGTCAGCGCCCTTGGGTGCTGGTACCTGCCTTCCTGGCCACCGCTAGATCAGGCTTCTGAGCCTGCTGGTTGTCAGGGCCGGACGTGCCATGGCAGTCCCCGGGAAATCCCCAGGTGTCACCAGGCAGCACACAGGTAACAGGCCTGGAAGGTCCCCAACAGCCCAGCTGGACATGCTCAGACACTCTGGGGCTCCTTGTTCAGTGCCACAAACTCCAGGACCCAGTGAGGGAAACGGGAATACACCAGGCTGAGCAGTGTGACTAAATCCATTTATTCCAAAATAAAAAGCAAAATAAACAGGAGTTGCATCACCAGGGAGCCAGGACCCCATCCCCGCCTCCTTCCTCTGTCCTCTGCTATCAATAAACAAGTTTCCCAGCTGCAAATAATTATTAAAACCTCCTCCCCATGTGCCAGCTCCAACCTCTGCCAGGTATGATACAAAGGGCATCCCAAACCCCTAAAATATACAACATGTTACATGATACAATATGTACACTGGGAAAGGGGGGCCACCCCAGCAGCCCGTGCCCTCGCCTGGTCCACAGTTAGTGCCACTGTCCTGCCTCAGCTGCCTCTCTGAATAAGAAGATGGGAGCCCCCTGAGGGAAAAGTTGCTTTGGTGAGAGGAAGGAGGCCATCAGGCCTCCTCCAAACCAAACAACTCCAGCAGCCTCTGGCTCTTAAATAACAGCCATCATCATCCAGAAATTTGAGGACTCAGCCCTGGTCAAGGTGGCAAAGGGCCTGTTTGTCTCCCCCCATTAGACAGGGGTCTTGTCTTGCTACCCTAATAATAAAGGCGTGACTGGGAAGGGGTGGGAGGGACATGGTGGGGGCGGAGACTCCAGCCCCCCTTCTCCAGGCCTTGCTGACAGGGGCCTGCTTTTATTTATTTTTATATTTCTCCCCATGATGTTTTTTAAAAATCTCATAACTTCCTTTTCATAAATTTTTTCTACTTTTTATCCACAACCTTTTTTTTTACCACAACCTTTCCACATTTTTATCCCATACCTTTTAATCCCATAACTTTTAATCCCATAACTTTTATGTTTGTTTTCTTTTAATAAACACACTTGCATAGTTATATTACAGTTTGTAAAAATAAAAAGATAATCTCATGCCAAGTGTGCCCAGCATTTGCAGAGTCTCAATACCTTTAATACTATAGTTGTCAAGATGCACAAAATTTTAAGGCAAAAACAGCACTTTGCAGCAATTGAATAATTTATTACATTACAGGAACATCACAGCAGCAGTCAATAATGCTGCTTTAGACAAAAGGCTCAGGGTTTTCATCTTACATTCTGTTCACAAGAGTTCATACATTGGTAAAAGTCATTCTTAGGAAATTGGCAACTAAAGCTTTGGACTGGAATTCGTGTTTCTTTCTCCACTTTTTTTCCCCCTGGTTTCTTTTAAACTGCAATATTCATATTTTAAAATGTTTTAAGTAATTTCAAAACATTAAGATAGCAGTTACATGTTTTAATAGTTATTTTAAAATGACTCTTTAAGATAAAGTTTTGGAGAAGCTATATTATGGATGGGATAGGACAGATTTACATTTTCAAATTTTCTTAAAATCAGCTTTGGTTTCAGAACTGATTTTTATTCATTTCTGGAAAACTTATCTGGTTTAATAAAACCCTTTAAAAATGATTATCATATCTTACACTCTTTAAATAGGTATGTTGATTTTTCCTACAGAAATTCAAATTTATTCAGTTGAATCCACATTTGAAAATTCTATGTATTTTTGTAACGGCCTCTGAACAGAGAGACGCAGCCATTGAGCAGGCCTCTGGTATAGCAAACATGGTACATTCAGGAGCTGTGAATATAGCTCTAGGTGAGCCCCTGAATCAGTTCATGGTAGATTATGCTAAATAGTGAGATGTTATTGGAGGTGTGGATGAGGACGTTTGTTGTTGTAATCCTTCTTTGCACCTTATTTTAAAAAATAAATGAAACATTTTTCACGTTGCCTTTTTAAAAATTTAAAATGGAGGGGAAGAATAGGGGCAGGGCATTGTTATGTTACTTCTGATGCTTCAGTGTTATAAATTCAACAAAGAGACTGACAACCTAAATCAATGGTGGAACACAATTCTTTTCCTTTTTTTTGGTATCTGGTCAATGAAAATAAGAAGGTACAACCCAAGTTTTGTACTCTGACTAGAGGGATTCCACTTCAAGGTCTGTAAGCAGGACTTTTACCTTAAAAACAACAACAACAAACAAAAACTATCACACAGGATGGATAAGAAGATTGCTTAAACAGTTTTGTGTGGATCTTTTTGGCGCTGAACTATGGCATTATAGATTGTAAAACAGAGATAGTTGGAGCTAAAGTACAGAACTAAATTTTTTAAACTTTGTTTGCTGTTAAAGTCTGTGAAGTTTCAGTTATCTAAAATAAACATACACAAATATGAAAAAAATAAAATTCTATGTTTTTGATGAATGCTAACCTTCTAATGTTGCCTTCTAAGCAAACTGAAAGCTGCCTTCTACTGAATGAGGGAGAGAACAGATACTTGGCTGAATGAAGTACTGCAAAAGACACATGAACTTTGAAGAAAGACTTAAGTCGCTGTCATATGATTTTCATTCTTTTTAGCTTTTTCTTAAATAGATGACAAAATACCTACACAGAGTGATATTTCAGTTAATATAGTAAATGTATTTTCCAGACTGACCTTCAGCTTAAATATGCCCGTATGTGATTTACTCCATAGATACCTGATGAACACATTATTGTCAGGTTGGGTACAGACGCTAAACACTATCTGAGGGTCATTCCTAGTCATTTATATTTCTTAGGGTAAAAGTGAAGAGATTTGAACTATCAAAAGACCTTTGAAATAATTTATCAATGTATTAGATAAACTCAGTTGCAGAATTATCAAGAAAAAACGTTAGCCCAAATAATGTGGCTGATTAACAGAGGTACGATTTCTAGCCCGAGGGCTGAAAATGGACTTAGAGTAACTGTCTTTAAACTGAACTCACAGAATGCAAAAGTGGCAAGTTCAAAAATAAAACACAAGAACAGAACTTTAAGTCCATTTTAAATTCTCCGGGCTAGAAATCGTACCACTGTTAGTCTGCCACATTATTTGGGCTAACGTGTTTTCTTGATCATTCTGAAACTGAGTTTATCTAACACCTTGATAAATTATTTCAAAGGTCTTTTTTTTTTTTTTTTTTGAGACGGAGTTTCGCTCTTGTTACCCAGGCTGGAGTGCAATGGTGCGATCTCGGCTCACCGCAACCTCCACCTCCCGGGTTCAGGCAATTCTCCTGCCCCAGCCTCCTGAGTCGCTTGGATTACAGGCACACGCCACCATGCCCAGCTAATTTTTTGTATTTTTAGTAGAGACGGGGTTTCACCATGTTGACCAGGATGGTCTCGATCTCTTGACCTCGTGATCCACCCGCCTCGGCCTCCCACAATGCTGGGATTACAGGCTTGAGCCACCGCGCCCGGCCCAAAGGTCTTTTGATAGTTCAAATCACTTCACTTTTACCCTAAGAAATATAAATGACTAAGAATGACCTTCAGATAGTGTCTAGCATCTGTACCCAAACTGACAATAATGTGTTCATCAGGTACCTATGGAGTAAATCACATACGGGCATATTTAAGCTGAATGTCAGTCTGGAAAGCACATTTGCTATATTAACTGAAATATCACTCTGTGTAGGTATTGTGTCATCTATTTAAGAAAAAGCTAAATGTTTTTCCTCCATCATTCTGAAAGTGGGTTTATCTGATACATTGATAAATTCCTACAATTTGAAAGAGTCAGTTCAAGTCACCAGGACCCAATATTTGCACTCTTTCAGGGAATGCAGGCAAATGTGTTAATCCATCTGTAAAATCATATTAGTGCTCTCCTATTAATGTCATATATATGAAAGTATCATGGAAAATGCTGAACATGGAGATGGTCAGCAACCAGGAATCTCCACTTCAGGGAGCACACATGCGTATCTCCCTCCATCCTAACAATGGGACGTATTTTGCACACAGACATTAGAACTTCATGAAGTTTCAACTGTTGATTTTTTCCCAAGCATCATAAAGTTATGATTTAGAAAATGTCTGACTGAAAGGATTCATTCATAATGCAGAGGCACATTAACATAAATCTTGCACAAAATACACCTCTAACTGAAACCGAAAGGTATAAAAACATATTTCACTCTTGGTAAAGAACTTGGTGAGGAGACACAACTGTGATTGTATACAAGGTTTTCCTGATAATACGTTGACATTCACAAACAGTAGATGGCACTGCAGTCTATAAACATTTTAAGTTGCATAAACTTGATTTTCAAATATAGTACAATTCTGTCTACTGAAACTCCTTTTTGTTTCAGCTAAGTACTCTCACATATATCAGTTTATAATAATGTTTGTGATTATTAATTTTTGTTTGTGATTATTGTTTAAAGTCCTTTCTATTCAAGAAAAAGAAGTCAATTCCTATGTCAGAGTAACCAAAGTGGTTGAAGAATAGGTATTAGCCAGAGAAGTCTGGACGGTCAAATCAATCTAGCCACAAAGAAGCTCCATGAACAGAGGGATGCCAAGTGTCACATGGCTTTCCTGCACTCTAGTTCATTCTTGACAACCTGTATGCCTGTTCCAGGGACATTTAAAGTTTTTAAAATTTTTAATTAAAATTTTTATTTTATTTTCTGGATATTTAAACTTTTAAGTATTTCTTTGTTGTTGTTGGAGACGTTTTATAAAAACAGACATTTTATCAGCAGCTTGCTATGTGAACTGTAATCAATAGCAATTTTTAAAACTGTGAAATGATACAAAAGGATAATCTCATCCGTGGTCTCTTTCTGTATGCAAGGCACTATACCAAGTGTCCTAAAACATTAACTGTTCATTAATCAATATTTAATGCCTATCCATTCTAAGATACAAATTTCCATTCCTTTATATATATATATATAAACCTTATCTTAAAGGATTTCTTATGATCTTTACTAATACATTAAGAATAATGCTAAGCAGTGCTCTTTTATGAACTGAGACATGGAGTCATGTCATTAGAATAGGAAACGTGAACTCTGACTTTACAACGTATTATAGATATAAATGCTCTAAGCTAGGAAAGGTTTTCCACATCCACTGTCAAAGATGGGAGCCTTTTATTCCTCAGAAATCATCCTTCTTTAGGTCATCAAAAAAGAGTACAGCTGCCGCAGCTCATGATGCAGTATCTTCATGAGCCCAGGGCACAGAAAAACCCTAAAAGAACTGCCATGCACAGCGCTCGTTCTTGGCACGGGAACCAATGAAATACTCTATTCTGCACATACCTGACAGAGAAGGCCACTTTCCTCTTCCGTGAGATTTTAAAAGCTCCCAAAAATGATATTACTCCCATTTGCAATATACAGGACATGGAAGAAAGGCTGTTTCCAGTTCTCGGCTTTTCAACAACTCTAAACGTCAGTACTCATAGTGGCATCTCACAAAGTAATAAACAGTGTACAGGTGAGGGCAAAGCACACATTGAGCTAATTAAGAGCTCACTGTGATTAGGATTCCATCAAATATCATAGCAGAACATAAGCAAATTGTATCTGAATTCCATAATGAATATACATGCTGCAGTAACAGTAAAAACCAAGGCAGCCTATTCCAAATTAGCAAGAATGGTTTTGTGCCAGTAGTGGGTCTTTGTGTGTTTGAACTCCCACCACGTAAGGGCAAACACGATAGGCATGCTAATGACCTATGATTATCAAATTAAAACGAAAAATTCGAAAGGATGCCAGAGTGGGCATCGGTGAAAGCCACAAGAAGACCCACTCTCCTTTAACTTTTTACAAAAAAACTATAAATTAGAAACAGAAATCATCATGAGTGGCTCTAACATTCGAATAAAGTAACATGTAGAAGAGTAATCCTATAACTTTGTTCCTTTGTAAATTTCTTGGCCAGCTCTTAGCTGATGGTGATGTTTACTTCCTCCTTCGCCGCAGCCCGGTAAAAGCATGGCATGGAGGGACTGCTGCCCAAGGGTCGGTGTTGCTGGCTATCCCGCAGCTCACAAAGCCATGCGCCATCTGCTGTGCAGTGGGGTTGTGGTGTACTCTCCCTCCTGCAGGCTCTAGGCTGTCACTGTCATCATCCAGGCTCATCTCATAAAATTCTTTGGAGAGAGGGAGGTGGGAATCTGAGCACAGTGCCAGCCTCCCCTGCTCCTGCCTGCCTACCCTGCCTGAGGGCTCTGCTCACCATCCTTGTCAGCAGCACCAAGCTCCTGGGTGTCTGGGGCCCCTGGAGTGGACTCATTAGCAGGGTGCTGGACCTCGTGGTCGATCATAAGCTGCATCACTGGCCCCTGCAGCTCCGGCAGCTTCACCTGGAGATAGGGGTGCTCAGCTGCCAAGCCGGTGCCAGCGCCCACACTCATGCCCACCCACATCCCCCTCACCCCCATAGAGATGTTGTACACCTTACCTTCATCCCCTCCTTGGCCTCGGACAGCATGCTAACAACGTTCTTCTTCTGGTGCTGGGTCTTGGCCACTGCCCTCTGACGGTCATTTGGTTTGATGGACTTTCCTGTGGGAGGACAGGCTCAGACACTGGGGCCCCTCCCAGCCCCCTGCAGCTCCCCCTGCCCTGCCCTGGCCTCCTGCTCACTTATCATGTCTCTCTCTCCAGAGAGCTGGATGAGTCCGAGTTCTAGTTTTTCCACCCGCTCCTTGAGGTCAGCATTCTCCTTCACAATGTCAATGAAGTCTCTCTGGAGCCAAAATAATGGGGTCACATCTCGGCAGCGACCTGCCCCACCCCCACCCTTCATGACCCCTGCCAGGACTCACTCACCTGCAGCTTGTCGATGGCTTCCTGCAGGGCCCGCTGGGTCTCCCCACACCCACACTCGCTCCCAGTCCCTGTGGCCATGGCCGCTGCCTCTGGCTCCCTCAGGGCCGAGGCCACCAGGTGAGCCTGGTGCTGGCAGCACACCTGTTGTTTCTGGAGCTGCTCACAGAGCTGTGCCTGCTCCTCCTGGGCACCGGCTCCAGCAGTGTTCAGAAATGGCACCTGAAGGCAAGAGGGGAGCATTCTTGTAGGGGCATACACAGGACAGACAGGGCAGGGAGGTGGAGTGCAGCCCGTTCCCTTGGGGCCTCAGAGAGTGCACCTGTCGATCATGAAGGTGTCTGACCACTGGCTCCAGGAAGGGGTGAGGGTCCAGAGGAATCAGAAAGCAGAGAAACCAAGAGCATAAGGGGGTCTGGGAGGACCACAGAGGAAGGTGGCCTGCCCACGTGCCTGGCCCCTGGCTCCAGCCTAAGAGACTGCCTCCCTTGCCTAGAACCCCATGGCTCCTTCCCCAGCCTAAAGTCTCACGTCCTTCCTTCCACCATTTAAACTGTAGGTGACTGACTGGTGGAAAACCAGAGGGAGCAGACCACCATCTGCCAAGTGTGCTACATGCCTAATGCTTTCCACGCATCATCTCATTTAATCCTCAGCACCCACACAAGGAAAATGCTAACTTCCTTTGGAAGTTAAAGAAACAGAGACTAGAGATGCAAAGTAGTCCAATGGTGACCAGTGGAACCGAGGCCAAAATTCAGTTTGGATCTAAGGAGACTTTCGTTTTGTTTTGCTTTGTTTTGATTTGTTTTGAGACAGAGTGTCACTCTGTGGCCCAGGCTGGAGAGTCATGGTGCAAACTCAGGTCACCGCAACCTCCAGCTCCCGGGCTCAAGTGAAGCTCATGCCTCAGCCCTCTGAGTAGCTGGGATTACTGGTGTGCACCACCACGCCCAGCTTTGTTGTTGTGGTTGTTGCTGTAATTTTAGTAGAGGTGAGCCTTCGCCATGTTGGCCAGGCTGGTCTCAAACTTCTGCCTCAGCCTCCCAAAGTGCTGGGATTACAGGTGTGAGCCACTGCACCCAGCATAAAGAGTCTCTCACACCACTATCTCTTGCCCTATGACTGGGGAGCTCCATGCCTTGAGCTGGGATGATGATGTGCAGACCTAGGAGGAGCCCAGGGCTACCCACCTCTAAAAGTCAGAGCGCAGGAAGCAAGAAACAGTTCCAGGACTGCCCTGGAGTGTGTGGGGTCACCTGCCCCAGGGTGGAGCTGCCTTTGGCCTTGCACCTCCCCTCTCCAGAGGCCAGTGCCTGCCTCCCAGCCCTCCTGGGTGGGGTGGAGGTTACCGTCTCCGGTTCGTCAAGCTTCTCCTGCAGCTCCTTTCCTTCCTGCTCCAAATGCAGTGTGCTCCTGTTCTCATTGTTCTGGACAGAGAGAAGCAATCAGTCACCACCCACTGCAGCTGGAGACCCCAGAACTTGGTGTCTGCCTCCCGTGGCACCGGGAAGGGTGGAGGTTAGAGAAATTGTCTCCTTTCTCCCACAGCCATCAGAGCAGGGCTTGATGGCTCTGGCTCACAGCTGCCTTTAGAAGCCCCATTTCATACCCTCCCCCATTTTACAGGTGGGAAAACAAAGGCCTGGAGGGCTGGGGAGGAGGGCAGTCTCCCCACGGGGGCAGCACATCAGCTCCTCCTCCTGCTCCTGGAGCTCCTCCTGCTCAAGAAGCCTCTCCTCCTGTTCTCTCAGACTCACCTCCTGCTCCCGGAGCCTCGTTTTCACCTCCTGCATTCTGTCCTGTTCCTGCAGCTCATCTCTCAGGTACTTGATTTCAGTTTTTAGGTTTTTTTCCAAGTCGCAGGGCCCTGCTGGGGGCTTCGAAATTGGGGGTTCAGCTGAGAAAGGAAGCAGACAATAGGGGCCTCTGGATTCTCAATAAAAAACAACAACAACAACAACAACAACAAACCCACTCTTCTGGGTGCACAGCTCCTCTCAGGCTCCCCAAACCTGCCCTCACTGCTAATGATTCCTCACACCCAAATGGTAGCCAGCCTTCCAAGCCCCTTTCAGATAGAGAGAGCACTGTGTCTGGCTGACAATGGGAACCCCTCCCTCTTTGCTGATGGGGACATTGAGGCTCATGGAGATTATAAGGCTTGCCGTCTCCTGGCACAGACCTCTTTCCCTCTGCCTCAAAGCCCTTCCAGCCACCCACCTCCCTGGGGCACTCTAAGCCACCCTCACAGCCCTCTGATACCAGCCCTGCCCCTGGGTCATGCCAGCCCCATCTTACCCAGATGGTTTTGTAGGTGGGCAAGGCTACCCTTCAGCTCCTCGATTTTAATTGCATCCTGCTTTTTCTCCATTTTGAATATTTCCATCTGCCCAAAGCACAGGAAGAAAGGGCCCTGGAGACAGGGGCTGGTGGCTGGACAGGCCACCATCTCCCTCTCCGCATCCAGCTCCACAAAGCCCAGACCCGTGACCACCCCTGGCTGGACTATTCTTTTTACAGATGTCGAGGAAGATCCAGTGAGCTATCTAAGGTGGGGGGCTGAAGGGTCAGCTCTCACTTCTCCTGCCATTTTCAGCATTTGCTGCTGCCACCGCTCCCTCTCTGTTTTGAGTTGTTGAGCGTATGCGTCTCTTTCTAGCTGAACTTTCTTAAGACACTCTGTCACCTGCAAGAAGTTAGGAAGGGCTGTCACTGGTCCTCACCTGCTCCTGGCCACCTGGGGTCATCTTCCTTCCACATCCCTCCCTCCACAAAGTCTTACCTCTGCCACCTGTGCTTTCAGCAGTTCCCGCTCCTGTAGAAACTGCTGTAACTGCTGCTTAAGGACTGCTTCACAGCGGCTCGAGGGCTGGAGGGTGAAGAGGGAGAAGCTTCAATCTGGAGAGCCTGGGCCATTCCACACAGTGCCCCTTAAAAGGGCTAGGGCTGGGCTTTGTACACAACTCGGTCAGTAAAGATCAAGGCATTTCCAATCTCGTGGTCTGGGTTTTAAGAGAACTCAGTAAAGTCGGAAGGCATAGGGAAAGAGGTCACATTTACAGCTGGCTAACAGAGGCCCAGAGAGATCAGATCATATCCTATTGTTATTCTTGTTATTACTACCGCTGTTGGAGCCTTTACCAGGTGGCATGGTAACAATCCCATTCAACCTCACAACCACCATGTGAGGCAGTTACTACCATTACCTCTATTGTGTAGATGGAAACCATGGAGCATTAGAGGTTAGGTGGTTGCCTAAGATCACTTAGGCACAGCTGGGATTTGAACACCCAGGTCCATCTGATCCTCTAAGTTCATTTTTTTCCTGCTGGGGGTGGGAGCACAGGCAGGACGTGGGAAATGAATCTTTTGTTCACGTTTTGAAAGGATGATACATTTGCATAGTCCAAAACTCAGAAGGTACAGCAGGGAAGTAAATTCCAGCCACCTGTGCCCTCTCCTGAGTTTTTTACAAATCCTTGCAGACATGTTCTATGTATATTATCATAGTACGTACACACACACACACACACACACACACACACACACATGTTTCCTCTCTCTACATAAATGGTAACATGCTAAAGCTACTCTTCTGTACCTTCACAGTCCAAGTACCGAGTCCCCCACTTAGGACTTGGCCAAGGCCACAGCCAGGTAAGGGCAGGGCGGGCATTTGGCCTCTGAGCTCTGCGTCCAGTGTTGGCTCCCCATAGCACCCTTCAACTCACCCACAGCAGTCCCAAGGGGAAACTGGAGCCCAGGATTGGCAGCGTGAAATCAGGGGACCCCACCGGGTTCTTACCAATAAGTTGATGGTGTTACTCAGCTCACTGGTTGTGACGGAGCTCGAATCCAGGGCTATTGGTAGTTGGTGTGTGCTCTGAGGCGCATGCAGAGAGGAGGAGTTGGAGGAGGATCGGGGGAGAGGTAGAGAGAACAATCATTAGGGTTGGGGTGTGTGGGGGCTGTCTCGGCTGGCAGAGGGGCACCCAGCCGCCACTGTGGGAGGAGGGTGGAGGGCTGGCCTGCAGGGTCACTGTACCTCAGCCCAGGGCCTCTTACCTCTGGATCTTTCATGGTGGCACATGGCGCAGGGCCCTCCTTGGGACCACCTGCTGCTGACTACAAGAGATGAGAGTGCACATGGAGATGTTCTGTCCCCCTTAGGGTCCAAGCCTCTGACTTCCTTTCCTCCCCATCAGCTGGCAGCATTTCCTGTTCTGCCTCTCTCGGACCCTTTGTCCTATGACTCCCCTTTGCCAGCTCCTCTCATGCTTCTCATCTCCCACCATCCCAGCCTGGGGCCCTTTCAGTGACTCTTAAAGGGATAGCCTGACAGCAAATGGCTGTTCTCATTGGGCTGGCTTCCCCTTGAGGCTGGGGATGAGGAAAACCAAATAGCAAGGACCATTTCCTGGGTGTCCTGGGTGTTTACAGTGGGCCATGTACTAGGGACTAACAAAAAAACAACAGCAATAACGAATCTCATTTCACCTTCACAAATGGAAGTCAGACAATATCACTTCTATTTTACAGATGTGAAAGGAGAGGCCCAAAAAGCTCCAGCACCTTGCCCTAAATCATATCCCTAGCAGACAGAGAGGCAGGGTTCAAACCCAGAATTCTTAACCAGTACCCAGAAGTTCTTCCACAACCTTAACAATTACCCTCTACTGCCCCTTGGGCCCCTTTTTCCTAGAAGCCTGGCCAGCCAAGACTCACATGGCATGGTGACTGGCAACCATCAGAAGAGACTGTCTCATGGCTATTGTTTCTTTTCTTCTTTTTGCTCACTCGTGATGGAACAGCAGGGCTGTTTCTTTGTTGAAATTCTTTTAACTGTGGGAAAAAAAGAGCAATAATGCCCATGAGAACTACAAACCCCTACGGTCACAACCTACTTTACAGTATTTACAAAATACTGTTATACATCATCTGATTTAATGCCACCAACAACTCTATAAAGTGTTGTGACAATCACTTAGTGACTGAGAGGGATTGATATCATGGCAAAAAAAAAA
>NW_016108004.1:555545-565134 GCF_001604975.1 Cebus imitator
ATCAATGTGTCCTCATGGCAGAAGGCAGCCTTTCTGTTAAATCTGGGAATTCATCAGAAAGAGGACAACCCAAGTCTCATTTCAGAGAGAAGTCTGGTATACTCTTAGAAACCGATGTGACTGTCATCCCTAAGTACAATAATGTTTTTGCTCTCTCAAGAGACTCAAGGGAAACTGATGCTTCAGAAAGATGTCCCATGTTTATCCCTTGGCATTCAAAGTAGCCTAAGTTGAGATGACATGAGGAAGACTCAAGCTGTCAAGTTCAATTTCCCAAGATCTGTTCCACAGAAGATGAGCAGATCTCACTCCAGAGGCCACTGACTGAAGGGCAGCCTGGTCCCAGAACCATGGAGAATTTGAAGATGAGGTGGAGAACTCAGAAAGAAACGTGAAATTCTCTCTGGGGAGTAGAAGCCTGAGAGAAAACCAAACCAAACCCATTCTCCCACTGCCACCCAGAGACACTGTCAACGTTTTGAGCTCACGGGGGAAGTGTAGGCTTTCCACACTGTCAATGTCTATGTTAAGGGAGTGAGGCAGCCTGAAACCTCTTGCTCCTAGGTCCCATAGTCCGCATTCCCCATCCAGCTGGAAATTTGTGCAGGGACCAGAGGAGCCAGAAATGGGATGAGAATGCTTAGAGGACTGGGTCCTAAGATTGAAGGCTGATCTTGTAGCAGTACCGAGGGTCCCTATGGGGACTGTGACATCACTACATTCCATTCCTCCTGGGGGAGGGGACCACATCAAGGAGATGCCTGAGTCACTGCTCCATGATGGGGGAGGGGGATGCAGGGCTGGGACCCAGATCCTTGGAGACACCAGCCCAAAGAGCACAGGAAGGTTGAGCATGGGGAGCAGAAGGGGAAGGCAGAGTCTGCAGCAGGGAGCCTAGGAGTCACCAACTCAAAGTCACCCAGAAATGACCGGTGAGGGCGGGGACTGGGAGACTCAGGTCCTCAGAGACATGAGTCCACAGAGCCCAGGGAGGTCAGGCTTGGGGCAGTAAAAGGTGAGGCCCCAGTAGAGAGCAGGGAGCCTCAGGGGTTAAAAATGTCACCCTGGGGTAATTGGCAAGGCCAGGGGCAGGGTTCCTTACTGAAGGGGTGGGGCTGACTGACAAGACGTTGGTAAGGGGAGCCCAGAGGCACTGGGGTTGGGGGCCCACCCATTCTGGTGTGTCTCAGAAGTGTTATGGACTCTGGCAGCAGTCTTGCTGTCGGAGGGGATCTGTGTGCATGTTACCTTTTTCCTAGCTGAGGCTAATTTCATCTTGCGTATGTCTTCTGACATCGCCATGGTGGGTGGGGGAGGTTGGTGGGGTTGGGGAGGGAGGTGGGGTTGGGGCCACATCAGCACAATTCAAGGGAGCACTGGTAAGCAGTTCCACTCTCCTACCAGGCAGCTGTGTGTCTGAGCCAGAGGAGGCATAACCAAGGCCCCAATAGAATGTAGAATAGGTGCGTGGCCTTCATGCTCCAAGCCCATTGGTCAGTGAGAAAGATGAAAGGGAAAGGGGGCGTGGCCAGTCAGCAAGTCCAGAGAGACCTGTGGAAAGTTGCCCCTGTAACTACTGTCCCTGTCCACTGTGAGGGGGAGGGGCCACCCACTCCGGGAGAGAGGAGGGGCCGGCTTTTGCTTTTAAACTCTTAAATCTACCAGAGCATGCAGTCCACCGTCTGGGGAGGTGACTGTATGGGGAGATGACAGTGTGGGAAACTATCCTGCCTAGGCCAAGGCCTCATGGAGCCCAGGGTTCCCTAGGGCCAGGAAAGCACTGTAGTGTACCCTAACACCCATTGGAAACCTAAAATCCACACCTGCAGGAGATCAGGAAGGGGGGTTCAGCCTCCAATGCACCTGCAGCCAGGTGAGACAGGCACAGGTGGGCACCAAGCAGATCTCTTGCCTGACCTTCCTCTCCTGCCTCCCCCAAGCAGAGGAGAAGTGACAGCTGCCCATCAGCCTGTTGCCTAGATTGAGGCCACTGAATCTGGGTCCCAACAGGCAGGTGTATCCCCTGACTGTCCCAGGCCCAGCCCAAGGCAGTCATGTCTCTGGTGAGGACCTGGTAGGCAGATGTGATGTTCCCAATGGCTCTATAAACCTCTTATTGAGGATAATCAATGAAATGGGCAAGACCATCATGTTCAGCCAAGAACCTGTCGGGGCCAGACAGAAGTCAGTTTGGTTCCAGGCCTGGCCCTGGAAGGGTGGTGGACTGGGGGCAGCCACAGTGAAGGGGAACGGAGGGACATGGGCTGCGTGGCCAAGGCTGTCATCTCCTGTAGCACCTGCAGAACGTCTGCCCAGGCCTGGCTCTGCACTCACGCTTCTGCCTGGAGTCACAGGTGCCTGAACAGCGGCCTGAAGTACGGATGGTGGTAGGAAAAGCACTGTGGCCACATGTGGGCACCTAAGCATGGGACAGAGGGGCATCATGCCCCAAAGAGTCCATAGAGGCCAAGAACTCAAGCAGTTGTAACCCCCTTGTCCTGGGTCACATCAATTAAGTCAGAGCCTGTCCTGACCCTGAAGCTGCAGCTCAGTCTAGTTGAGACTCACAAAGAGATGTTAGTGCAGGGCAGGGGGCTTGGCCCAGCCTGCGCCATCCAGCAAAGCTGTGTGCTGGACAAGAATCTCTGAAGATGAGTCCAGGACAAGGACAGATGTGCCTGGGCAGGGAGTGGGGGAAATGCCCAGGGACAGGAGGTCTGAGGACCTTTAACTAGGTGGGATGCCAGGTCAGCACGTGCAGAAGAGAAAGTGACTTGGCAGCAGCTGTCTGAGGCCAGGCTATAAACCTAGGGGCCACCTTGTCTAGCTGAAACCATGCTGTTGCCCAGTCAGCATCCTTCAAATGCCAGAGGCAGGCCCCTCTTCCCTCCTGCCCCAAGCAGGTTCTCATCCCTCACCAGAAGGAAAGTGAAGCCTTCTATGGGTCACAGACTGCCAGGTTCTCTGTCACCTGGTTGAAGGGGTGGGGGAAGCTGCAGCTGGGTGAGGAAGAACCCAGGTACCAGAGCTAGAAACGTTTGGGGAAACCTTGAACAGGGCCAGGACATGAGCTCTGCCTGGCTATGGTGACTCTGGGCCAGGTAACCCTACGGTAGTCTCAGTCTGTCACTCTGTCTCACGGGGGATGTTGGCTTGTTACCTTTGGAGTCAAAGTAGGTAAGCCAGGGAAATCAGAGTTCCCAGTAGGGACCAAGACCAAAAGAAGGAGGGGTCTGGCCTGTCCCAGAAGGTCAGGCTGGACGAGGGGCTGTGTGAAGTCCAGGCAGCCGAGGCCCTTGCCCTTCAGGTTACAGGCATCTGGGTCATCGTCTAGATCCTCATATGACATCCAGAGACCC
This sequence comes from Cebus imitator, assembly GCF_001604975.1. Lineage (NCBI taxonomy): Eukaryota > Metazoa > Chordata > Mammalia > Primates > Cebidae > Cebus > Cebus imitator. Next base: position 558,905 of record NW_016108004.1, read on the forward strand.
AACCCTAGGGACAATTCCTCCCAGCTGGTAGCAGTGAGTCAATCCTGGTACTCACCCCACCAAAAGCTCTGAAATGAGGAGACCTGTGGGTGAGGGTAAGACTCTTCAGGAAAAGGTTCTCAGTGGCAAGGAGGCTTTGAGCTGTGCCTTAGGGAAGCCAGAGGGGTAGGTGACAGGCCCCCTCACAAAGCCTGCCAGGGAACACAGGAGGGACACAGGTGTAGTGGTGGGAATGTTCTGGAAGACAGCAGGCAGCCTCCCACTCACTGATGGGACCCAGTGAGGTCAGGTCCACATGCCAGATGCTGCATTCCACACACGTGTGCACTTTGTTTCTTGTTTTAGAGACAGGGTCTTGCACCTGGAGTGCAGTGGTGCAATCATAGCTGACTGCAGCCTTGACCTCCTGAGTTCATGCGGTCCTCCCACCTCAGCCTCCTGAATAGCTGGGACTACAGGCGCATGCCACCATGCCTAATTTTATTTTTTGTAGAGACAGGGTCTTGCTATGTTGTGCAGGCTGGTCTCAAGCGATCTTTCCACCTCAGCCTCCCAAGACACTGAGATTACAGGGACGAGCCAGCGCTCCTGGTTCTTCTGCATTTTGGCTGCCTTGGTGCACAGGAGGCATGAGCTGGGGGACAGAATCTGCTCCTGGACCTTTCCGAGGCCTGCACCCAGACTGACCCCTGGGCTGCAGGAGGCAGTGTGGAGAGAACGCAGCGAGCAGAGCCTACTAGCCAGTGATGGAGACCCAGGCTGGGACTAGGAGACAGAACTCCAACCCTCAGCCTAGTGGCCCTGCCAACCCCTTGAAAGAAATAAATGACCTAGTCTCAGGTATTTCTCTGGAGCAATGCAAAATGGACTGATACAGCCTCCACGCTTGGTGTCCACTGGACCTGACCACTCGGGGAAGGGCTGCTCTTGACTCTGCCGTTAACATCCAGACTACAACAGAGTTGTTCCCCTGCTCTGCCTCAGTTTACCTCTCTCAGCTGACAGAACAGGAATAATTGAGTCTCATGTGGGCCACAGTATAAAACAAACCCCTGAGTCCCACAGGAAGGTAGGTGGGCCGTGTCCAAGGGAAGACAGATCTGGGGAAGTATTTTATGTCCTCGGGGTGGCAGAGGGACATGGAGAAGATGCCTCCTTTGTGGGCACAGGAGAAGGGAAGATAAACAGAGAGGTGCTGGATACCTGCCTCACCCCGACCTCCCCCACCCCATACCAGGCCCACTCCCACATAGCCCCCAACTCAGGAGGCACCGTTCTCCTTAGGGTCTGTGGGACTTCCCGGCTGAGCTGGGGAAGCTGACAGTCCGGATTCATCAGGGGCAGCACGTAGGGTAGGTGATGCACTGGACGGAAGTGGAGAGGGGACATGGGAGTTGTGGTGTCAGGTCTGGGGCTGCCAACGTGGTACCTGCCCTGGCTGTGGGCAGACCAAGCTGCTCCACCCTGCCACATGTGGCCTTTAATTCTAAGGCCTCTGAGTTCTAGGCCAGGACTGGAGCCACACTCCCCTTGGGGACAAGGGACACAGTCCACACAGACTTTACCTGTGCTTTGGGCAAAGGCAGCTGCACAAATGAACAGGAGGGGCCCTGCTGGAGAGCAGGAACGGGCCTGGAGTACTCAGACCTGCCTCTGTGACAGGCAGACTCCTGAGAAGAAAGCTCACTCAGCCAGGAAGTGGGGGGCTTGGCCTTCAGGATCCCTGGAGTCTGTAGCCCCTCCCACCCAAGTATGCTCCAGAAAAAAGATGCAGAAATAGCAGGTGCTCCTCCCAGCTGCCCGCTGCTTCCTGGTGTGGCCTCAGGGACCCTGGATGAGTCAAGGTGGGGCTGTCAGCAGCTGGGGGCAGGGGGAAAGCTGGTCCCCAGGATGGATGCCCAGCAGGGACATGCAAGTGTGGGGAGTGCTGGGTCCTCAGGGCTGAGCCCCTTCTGCCCAGGGGGCCTTGGTGACAGGCCTGATGCTGAGCTCAGCCCGAAGAGTCAGAACCTGGTGGCAAGTAGCCTCTCTGCTTGTGAAGACAGTCCTGCGGTCATTACCCCTCTGCCCAGGCTCAAGCATCCAGGCTGTGGAAGGGCCAGCATTCAGAAAGAAGGGAACTGTGGGTGTGGGTTCCCTGGCAGTCAGGGGCCTTGGTGGACAGAGCCCCCTATGAGGGTGAAAGCCCCCTTCTCACTCCACAGCAATGCTGTGAGAAGGAATTGTAGGGTTTTGGGGTGTGGACCCTCCCCACCCCCACCCTTGGGACACTCTGGGTTCATTAAGTGCTGACTTTGGTCTGGCCTCCCCCACATGCTCCTTGGGGCCTGCTGGGTCCCCACCCCCAACCCCAGGAGTCCCTCTCTCCTGGGCCTCAGCCCATGCAATACCCTTTGCCCTGGAGACTTCTTGAGGCCCCCATCTGGGACCCAGCCAGTAGACAAGAGGCCACCTGGGACCCTCAGGAGTCTCTGTGGGAGGGGTGGGGGCTCCATGGAGCCCACAGAGAACTCCTAGGGGTGTGGGAGTGACCTTCTCTCCTGCCAGTAGGAGGTGGAGAGCCCTGGACACACTCCCTCAAGAGAGGCTGCTCCTTCATTCAAAACATTTGCCAAAATGTAGGTGATATGTGTCAGGCAAGCAGCAGGGACATAGGTGTGTAATGATGGAGGGAGGTAGAGGAAGCCAGGGGAGAAGAGGGAGAAGGGGAAGGGAGGGAAGAGGAGGGAGGATCTAAGGAAAAATAAAGCGCCTACTCCAGTCATGTGCTGGCAATGAGACGGATGTGGCTGACAGAGCTGATGAGGTGCCCATGGCTGCCCAGGGCCTGGGGGAGCCCCGGGTTCAGAAACTCCAGCTCCACTCCAATTCTTCTGTCCTTGTAGGAGCAGCCTCACATGATCCCTTGTGGCTCACGCCCCCATTCCTCAGGTTGTGGGGCTGAGTTTATGGGTTGCTGGATTTCTAGCCAGGCTTCCCAGCCCCACCTGGGGATTTCCCTGCTCCAGATTCACGAAGACTCTGCATGCATGGTTCTGTCCACCCAGACCCCACTTTGCATGTGACTTCCTACTTGTCTTTAAGGTCCAATTTAGGAACCTCTTCTGGGTCCCAAGGACACTCCCCCCAGGTTGTCACTGCAGTGACCAATGTGTTGTGCTTACCTGTCCCCTCCACAGCCTAGAAGTCTTCCTGGGCCAGTATGAACAGTGTAAGGGGACAATGGCAGCTGCCACTCCAAATCCCAGCCTAGTGTCAGGCCAGGCTGCTACAGGAGGGATGGCGTGGCTGGGCCCCACCACCAGGATGCTACGCAGGGCTAACTCGCCCCAGTGGGCTGGCCCCAGGCCCAGGTGGAGTGGGAAGACCAGCCCAGGAAGCCACCTTAGCTGCCCTGAGAACAAGCCTTGAGGAAATTGAGCCCAGCTGGGCAGGATCTCTAAAGGGTGGGCCCAGGAAACCACCCCCCACCCGCCCAAGCTAAGGTCAGTGGGCTGCATGGTCACCAGCAATGGGAAGGTTGGGACAGTTCCACATACACCATGAAGGGCATGCTAGGCCCTGGGAGAGGGGTACGTGCTGGGGTCTGGTGACCAGCATTTCTCACCAGGCAGTAAGCCACCGACCCACCACCACCAGGACCCATGGGGTCCCAGGAGGGAGGGCTTTCCCGGAGCAAGTATGCATGGGAGAGGGCCCCACAGAGCCAGAGCTGGCTGCTCCCTGGAGCAGGAGCCACTCAGCACCTTCTGGAGCGGGAGCAGGGTGAGCAGCCTGAGAGCAAGGGGTAGGCACACAGTGATGGACATGAAAGCCACCACCTCACACACGGCCAGGCCCCGCTTCCAAACACAAGCTGAGTGCTTTAATGGCTGCCTCCAGGGCCCAGAGGCTCATTAGCATCCATTAAACAAGTCCCAGAGCTTGCCAGCCTCTGGCTCAACTCAGCCACCTGAAGGCAGGTGGCTGCCAGCGGGCCTGGCTGATGGGATCCAGCTTGGGGAGCAGCAGGGTCCTCATCCAGATCTTCAGAGGCTGTCTGGGCCCGACCTGTCATTCAGCCTGCCTGCACCAGTCCCTGAGTCCCGGCAGCTGCTTTGCTTCTAGAAAATGCAAGTTTCCTGGGAGAATGCCTGGGGCGGGGGAGGTAGTTCAGGGAAGCACTGATGTCAATTCAGGACAGGCCTGTGGCCTCCTGGGGTGGCAGTGGTGGGCCCAGAACAAGGACGCCCGCTCCAGGCTGCATCCCCACGCCAACACTGGGGATCGGGAGTGGGCATTGCAGGCTCCCTCAGGGAGCTCCAGGCCAACATGAACCCAGGTGCTGAGGGTGACTCCTGAAGGTGTGAGTCACACCTGCTGCATAAGGTACCACTCTGTGACAGCCAGGTCCTAGGACACATGAAAACTTTCTATAGGAAGGTTCTCTGGCTCCGATTCTCCGCCCTGTCCCAGGAAGGAAGCAGAGACCAACCCGTGACAGAGTATGTGTCAGGGAGCATCCCCATGACAACCCTGTGAGGTAGGTGGTGTTGTCCCATTTTCCATGTGGGGAATTAGGGCTCAGCAGAGGTGACGTGTCTTGCCTAGGTCACACAGCAAGAACACGAGCGGGGATTCAAGCCCAGGCCTGTCGGGCTCCAGAGCCCATGTGTGTGTTCTCTAGGGAAGAATGGGAAAGAGTCCTATCCAATAAACACCCTCACATGAAAAGCTCAGAGGCTCTCAGCCCACCCTGGGTGGGGCCCAGGGTCAGAGCTGGACTCCCTCCAGGAAAGCAGCCATGGCCCCTGCATCCACTCCTGGCCTGGGCAGCTGGGAAGGCAGAAGGAAGGCTGGAGAGTGACCGCCGTACACATGGCACCGACAACCAGCACTACAGGTGAGGGCTCTGGCGGTCTAGCAGTTGTGGGCGGGGTGAAGGCCAGTCTGATCTTGAGGCCTTGTGGCCCCGGGTGGGCAGGACCAGCCCACTGAACCAGGTGGTCTCCAGCAGACTGCGGAAGTGGGCCTTCAGCGTGGGGCCAGGCGGGCTGGCACTGGCAGCAGGGGTAGTGGAGGCACCACAGGACTCTTCCCCAGCAGCTGCCTCTGCTTTCTCCAGGCCAGGGCTTGGTGGCTTCCTCCCTGGCTTCCTGACCTTGGGGGCCAGTGACTTCTGAGCCAGGGCAAGTCTCTCTGGCTCATATCTGGCCACAGTGGGCTCTGAGGTGGACACAGCTCCAGCCTCAGTGTCAAAGTCACCTGCAAAACGAACACACAGTCAGGCTGCAGACCCCATACCCTCAGGTCCCATCTCCTGGCCTCCAGAGCCCCCCAAACAGTGCTTCTGCTCTGCCCCACATCAGACTGGCATCACACCTCTTCCCCACATGTGCCTACTGGCCAGACCTTCCAAGCCAAAAAGATGGGCTTATCCACAGGTGACCCCAGAGCTCTATCTGATGCAGGCGCTGCTCAGGAGAGGCTGTTTGGGTACAAGGATGAGAGGAAAGTGGCTCAGCAGGTTAGGAATCATCAGCCTGGCCCAATACCCATTGTCCAGATGGGAAAACTGAGGCATGAGAACAAAGGGCCCTGCCATACATAAGATAGCCATCATCTTTATGCCAGCCCCAGAGCCAGAACCCAAGCCCCAGCCGAGGCCCAGGCAGGGACTGCCCTAAAAGCCACGCTGGGGAGCGCAGGAACCTGGAATAAAGGTAGGCTGGAATCATGGTCTAGGGGAACACACAGAAAGGCGGCCTCCAAGGATGGGGGGAGGGAGTGAGAACAGGGGCAACACGATTCAGCCAGAGGCAGGAAGCCTGGTCCCAGTCACTTCCTTCTCAGGCCCCCCGCTCTTGCAAGCTCCACTCAGAGCAGGCGGGGACTGTGTGGAGCCCAGACTCCACTGCCCACCAGGCAGCCCAGAAGAAATAGATCCGACCCTCTCTGGGCCCCAGACAGCCCAACTGTATGGGGAGAGGACTGAGCTGGGCAGCCCAGCCCTGAGTGATGCCCGACCCTCACTCGGTAACGGAACGCCTGAGCCTGGATTTCCTTTGCATCCCAATAAGGCATCTGCTTCAATTTTTTAAGCCTGTAATCTCAGCTATGCAGGAGACTGTGGCAGAATTGCTTGAACTCAGGAGGCAGGGGTTGCAGTGAGCCAAGATTGTGCTACTGCACTTCCAGCCTGGCAACAGAGTGAGCCTCCATCTCTAAAAGAAAGAAAGAAAGAAAGAAAG
>NW_016108004.1:565284-590243 GCF_001604975.1 Cebus imitator
AAAGAAAGAAAAGAAAGAAAGAAAGAAAGAAAGGAAGGAAGGAAGGAAGGAAGGAAGGAAGGAAGGAAGGAAGGAAGGAAGGAAGGAAGGAAGGAAGGAAGGAGAAAAGAAAGTCCGGGGGGGGGGTGGCCCAGGGGCCACAGAGTGCTACTTGGCCACTACTCCCATTGTATTGATGGAAAAACTGAAGAAAGACAAAGCTCTAAAGCAAGACCAAGGAAGGATGGGGACTGTCCTGGGGCAACAGAGGCCCAGTGACCCATGAGGGAGTCATCTGAAGCCTGTCTGCTGGGGCTACACTGACCTGCCTCTACCTCTGCCAGCCAGCATCCTGCTCCTGGAAACTCAGTGACTTAGAAAGGATCAGCCAGCTCAGTCTTGCTACGATTAGGGCAAAGTGTCACAAGTTTCAGTGAGCAGCAAGAAAGGACCAGCCCTCTCATTACTTCTGGCTGGAGCCAATGACAGCCACAGGCTGAGCTAGACCAGTACATTCTGGGGCTAGGAAAGGCAAGGCTAGTGTGGGGGCCAGTGCCCACACCCGCCAAGGCAGACTCAAAGCTGGTTCAGCTTCTGGACAGAACCCCACACCTCAGGCCAGCCTACAGAAGACATGGAGAGGCCATTAGGACACAGGTGACAGTACCAATGGCAGTGTCCTACGAAAGAAACCTGCTATCCAGGGGTGCAAGCCCCCTTCTCACTCCACAGCAATGCAGTGAGAAGGAATTGTAGGGTTTTGGGGTGTGGACCCTCCCCACTCCCACCCTTGGAACACTCTGGGTTCATTAAGTACTGACTTTGGTCTTGCCTCCCCACATGCTCCTTGGGGACTGTTGGGTCCCCACCCCCAACCCCAGGAGTCCCTCTCTCCTGGGCCTCAGCCCATGCAATACCCTTTGCCCTGGAGACTTCTTGAGGCCCCCACCTGGGACCCAGCCAGTAGACAAGAGGCCACCTGGGACCCTTGGGAGTCTCTGTGGGAGGGGTGGGGGCTCCATGGAGCCCACAGAGAACTCTTAGGGGTGTGGGAGTGACCTTTCTCCTGCCAGTAGGGGTGGAGAGCCCAGGATACCCTCCCTCAAGGGAGGCTGCTCCTCCATTCAAAACAGTTGCCAAAATGTAGGTGCCTCCTTCCCTAACCCATACTGAGGCAACCAGCCTCTCAGACAGGGCAAGTGCCCAGGGAGCAGGCTCAGGCCATCCTGGAGAAGCAGCTCTGTTGATCCTCCCTGCCATGCTCCAACTTCACTCAGTACCCAGGCCAGGGTCTCGGAGAAGAGCCCACCACCGCAGCACCACCCCTGCCTCAGGCAGTGGGAAAGGAACAGCTCTGTGTCTCCGTTCCTGCTTTCACCTTCCAGGGACCTCGGGATGCCGTTGGGAAACACCAGGAAGAGCTGGATTCTGCCCAATTGAGGCCGGCATCTGGATGCTCCGGGAGGGCGGGATCAGGCCTCTGCGAGTGTTCTTCCACCTCCCACCTTCCCTACCTGAGGCTCAGGGCTCTCCAGATGCTACAGCCCAACCTTGGGCAGCCCCAAGTCTCCAGTGGAGGGGAAGGTGAACGGATCGGTCTCTATCCCCTTTCCCCTACCCGCCCTGAGCATGACTCTGGTGCCTGGGCCCACAGCCGACTTGGCTTTGAGGCTGCAGCGGCGGCACCCGACCTGGCGGCTTCCGGGTGTCCCCAAGCCCCTCCCGGGGCGCTGAGAAGCACGTGCATCCAGCAGGCTGACACACAGGCCGCCGCCACGCATGCAAACCCGTGCCTGCACGTCCGTGAATAGCCAACATCTGCACACCCGCCATCCCAGGGCCGCGCTCTCCCTTCGCTCGGGGCCCCGCACACGTGTGCACGCAGGAAAGCCCGCGCACCCCGCCGGCCCCACACTGACGCCCGCAGACCGGCGAGAGGTCCCGGAGCAGGGGAGGCCTGGCCGCGGGGTCCGGGCAGCCTCTGCCTCAGGGCGGTCCCGTCAGCCTGGGCTGAGGCCAGAGGGTGAGTCGAGACCTCAGCCTTTCCAAGTGCTGGGCTACAGCCCTGAGCCGTTGTGCCCCGCCATCTCTTTTTTTTGAATTTGCTCCGTTACCCAGGCTGGAGTGCAATGTCATGGTCACGCCTGGCTGCAGCCTGAAACTCCCGGGCACGAGCGAGCCTCCCACCTTGGCCTGTAAGCCTGAGCCATTGTGCCCATCCCTTTTTTCTTCCTTTCCTTTTGAGGTAAGGTCTTGTTCTGTTACCCAGGCTGGAGTGCAGCCGCTTGACCACAGCTCGCTGCAGCCTAACCTTCCTGGGCAGAAATGATCCTCCTACCTCAGCCTCTTGAATACCTTAGACCACAGGTGCACATCACCACGCCTGGCTAAATTTTTATATTTTTCATAGAGATGTGGTTTTGCCATATTCCTGTCTGGTCTCGAACTCCTTTACTCAAGTGATCTGCCCACTTCGGCCTCCCAAACTGCTGGGTTACAGGTGTGAGCCACTGTGCCCAGCCTTTTATTATTTCCTTCCTTCCTTCCTTCTTTCTTTTACATTAGCACTCACTCTGGTACCCAGGCTGGTATGCAGTGGTGTGGGAACGGCTGGAAGCAACCTTCCCAACTCAGCCTCTTGTGCAGCTAGTCTCTCCTTTCCTGGGGTAAGTGAAGTGAGGGGCTTAGCTCTGATGCGTGTTATGGAGGCCTGGTAGTATTTGATTTGTGAGAGTAGGTGACAGACAGTTAATTTACTGGAGATAGGTCAGTTGACTCAAATGTTAGTGTCAAAAGAGTCCCGAGAAGTCTTCTAGTCCAACTCTAGAGGTGAGAAGATAGTGAGGGCAGTAAGTATTTATTGACTAATGTCCAAGACTGGTGGCCCCCTGATCTTCTGACCAGTGCTGGATGTTTATTGAGACACATCTCTCCCAGAGTTCTGGAGTCTTTTTTTTTTTTAAGATGGACAGTCACTCTTGTTGCCGGGGCTAGAGTGCAATGGTGCGATCTCGGTTCACTGCCACCTCCACCTCCTGGGTTCAAGCGATTCTCCTGCCTCGGCCTGTTGAGTAGCTGGGATTACAGGCATGCACCACCCTGCCCAGCTAATTTTCTATTTTTAGTAGAGGCAGGGTTTCTCCAAGTTGGTTAGTCTGGTCTCAAACTTGTGACCTCAGGTGCTCCGCCTGCCTCGGCCTCCCAAGGTGCTGGGATTACAAGCCTGAGCCACCACGCTCAGCCTTTTCTCTCCCAGAGTTCTGGAATCTTTTCTGTATTTGACAACCTAAGAATTATGTGAACATTAAAGCAATATTTTTGATTGAAAGAATGGCTTGTTATTTTGCCTCGTTTCAGTACAACTCTTTCATCACCACTTTAACTGATCCGAGCGTATTTTATTAGAAAAAGGGGAAACCAGATGTTCAGAAGCAGTGCTTCTTAGGCAGGAAAGAATTTGTCCCTGGTAGTAGGTTTCTGATCTGAAACCCCATGCCTCTGATTGCTTGTAGCTTTTTGGTTTGATTCTTTAGGAAATTCCCTGAGTTGTTTAATTGGTTTAAAAACTTTCTGGGCTATAAGGAGTCTGTACATCCGGAAACTTTTACAAAGGAGCGAGCCACAGAGGGCATTGCCATGGAGATAGATTACGCCTCTTGTAAACGATTGGGCTCCAGCTATCGAACCCTACCAAAGAGTTACCAGCAGCCCAAGTGTACCAGATGGACTCCTCTCTGTAAAGAGGTAAGGTATTCCCTAGCAGGGATCACTGGGTCCTCAGCTTACTCCAGAAGGGAGTGGTAGTACCAAGGATTAGAAATTATGTGAATGACAAAATTAAGAACCCTTTTAATCCTTTTTAAAAATAAAATGTTTTTTATTTTTATTATTTGTTTTTGAGACAGGGTTTCGTTTTGTCACCCAGGCTGGAGTGCAGTGATGTGATCATGGCTTATAGCAGCCTCAACCTCCTGGGCTCAAGTGATCCTCCCAAGTAGCTGGGACTTAGACACATGCCTCCACACCCAGCTAAAAATATAAAAATAAAAGTTTTTACTGGGCCTGACACAGTGGATCATGCCTGTTGTCCTGATACTTTGGGAGGCCAAGCTGGGCGGATCACCTGAGTTTGGGAGTTTGAGAACAGCATGAGCAACATGGAGAAACCCCGTCTCTACTAAAAATACAAAATTAGCTGGGGGTGGTGGCACATGCCTGTAATCCCAGCTACTCTGGAGGCTGAGGCAGGAGAATTGCTTGAATCTGAAGGTGGAGGTTGCAGTGAGCTGGGATCACACCATTGCACTCCAGCCTTAATGACACAGCAAAACTCTGTCAAAGAAAAAAAAAAAAAAAAAAAAAAAAAAAAAAAAACAGAATGCATGAGTGTATACAGTTACACTTTGAAAATATTTAAAATACAAAAAGATGTGTGCATGTAAGTCTGAATGCAAATGTGTATGTGTATTTATGTATGTAAAAAATCTGCTATAAAATGAAAAATAAAGGGCTGAATAGCCTAGATACTTAAACAACTTTTAAAGGAAAGACATATACCCATTAACTTTGACTTATTGGCCAGGCACCATGGTTCACACCTGTAATCCTAGAACTTTGGGAGGCCAAGGCGGGTAGATCACAAGGTGAGGAGTTCAAGTCCAGCTTGGCAAACATGGTGAAACCCCGTCTCTACTAAAAATACAAAAATTAGCTGGACATGGTGGCATGTGCCTGTGGTCCCAGCTACTCGGGAGGCTGAGGCGGAAGAATCGTTTGAACCCAGGAGGTGGAGGTTGCAGTGAGCTGAGACTGCACCACTGTACTCCAGCCTGGCGACAGAGCAAGACTCCATCTCAAAAAAAAAAAAACAAAAGAAAAATCAGCAAGGCACAGTGGCAGATGCCTGTAATCCCAGCTACTCAGGAGGCTGAGGCAGAAGAATTGCTATAACCCAGAAGGCAGAGTTTGCAGTGAATTGAGATCATGCCACTGCACTCTAGCCTGGGCAAGAGCAATACCCTTTCTCAAAAAAAAATTTTGACTTATGATGTATTTTTTTGTCTACATCATGAAAATGTCGATTTCATTGGTCATAGTAGTTGGCCAGTGACTGTGATTTCAAAATAATCCCTGGATAGCTGACAGCCCTGCCAGCCGTTTCTACAGTTATGAAAATATTCCTCTTTATATGGTGTTCGGATGTATTGCTGCAGTTTTTCAAAATTCAATTTCTTCATTTTTCATAAACTAGTGAAAATAAGTTTTTAAAATTGGTTTCACAATTTTACTGCAGGTGTCACTATAAATATCTATTTTTTAGGCCTATCAACTGATAGCATATTACTTTTGTCAAGAAAATTACTAATAATATTTGTAGCAAATAAGAAATAAATGTAGATAGGCAAACATGATAAAAACTTACATCTTTCTTTGGGTTCCCCAAAATGCAGACTGAGATAAAGATTTGATTACAGATGGTTTATTTGGAGACCCCAGGAACTTCATGGGATAGAGTGAGGAAAGGGAGAGAAAGAAAGGGGAAAAGTAAAAAGTGGCTGCCTTAATTAGTAGGTTCTATTTTCCTAATAGAAAATAGAAAATGAGGGGGGCTCACGTCCGCTGGGGAACCTCTGAGAAACCACATAGAGTATGTCCCAGAAGGAATTCACTGAGGGATGGGAAGGTGGGAGCACTCATATTCTGACTCTTGAGCCTCACTGATTAAAGGTTGACCTTGGAGGCACTATGCCCTCAGCACTTCCAGGCTACTCTCACTGAGGGCTCAGAAGAGCCTCAGCAGAGAATCAGAGTTACGCACTCATGGTAGGAAGATGTCAGTGTGTATGGGCGTGTTTGCAAGCTGCAGGGGAACTAACAGGTGGGCCGTGGGCACGGTATCAGTAATAGTGACTACCACGTTCACTCCTTGCTCTCAGCAGACACTCTCATGCCCACCCTGCGTTTGCTCTCTTACTGACATTTCGGGGTTGTAGCTGGCTGCAATCTCCAAAAATGACTGAAAATAGAATATGTGGAACACGCCACCATCTTCACTGCCACAGCTGGTCTCAAGACTGTAATATGTACTCACGAACCCTCTCCTCTACTGTCTCTTCTTGATTTCTCCATCCTTGGCCAGCACTTCCACTAGACATCATTGCTTGCTCAGTGAATGGCCAGAACTTCATCTCTGAGAGGTGGAGCCCTAATTACCTTGCCCTTGTCAGGCCATGGGTGCCTCAATTGCTTCTCTGCTATTATCAACAGGCACAGAAACACTAAGGGGTGCCCAAGTGAATCCCCCAAGTTCCAGACATCTTCTTTTTGGGCCCATTATGTTGCAGCAACTCCAACTCTTCATCAAGTCAGTTATCCCTGTCAGTTTAATAATTCCCATTTTTGCCCCTGATCTGACAGCATGGAGATGCCCACATCCTCAGGTGACACAGTACTGATGCAGTGGAACACATACTGTCTCCCTCTGTACACACACCCTGAGACCAAGGCTGTTAATCAGGAAGAGCCTGAAGTTATGAGAATTAAAAACATAATTGCCACTAATGGCTCAAAGGGAGTGTGTTTAAGTCAATCTTACTTGCATCCTTTAATTACCATTCTGTGTACTCCAGATGCTGGGGAAATAGCACAGGGATTTCACATAATGATCATTGGTTGAACAAACATACTGCATCCTCAAGGACAATGACCCAGCCATGCAAGGTGTCATTCCTAAGCTTATGCCTTGCTAAGCCTTTTTTTTTTTTTTTTTTTTTGAGTTGGAGCTTCATTCTTGTTGCCCAGGCTGGAGTGAAATAATGCAACCTTGGCTCCATGCAACCTTTGCCTACCGGGTTCATGTGATTCTCCTGCCTCAGCCTCCCGAGAAGCTGGGATTACAGGCATGCACCACCACACCTGGCTAATTTTATATTTTTAGTAGAGATGGGGTTTCACCATGTTGGGCAGGCTGGTCTCAAACTCCTGACCTTAGGTTATCCATCTACTTCAGCCTCCCAAAGTGCTAGGATTGTAACCATAAGCCACCGCGCCAGCCCCTGTTAAGCCTTTAAAAGGATATTCAGATACTTCCTCTGACCTCCTCAAAGTCAATAGTCTTCTGATACAATGGATCAGAGCATTATTCTCAAGGGTAGTATTTTTTTATTTTTTATTTTGCCTCAAGAATTCAAAGCAGCTCACCAAGTGCTGTGCGTGCTGTTCCTCTCTCTTAGTGGTAGGAAATGCAAAAAATTCCTTTGGCTAGGATGTGTCAATGTACTCCTAGATCTTTGGGCCTCTAAAATATTCCCTAACATGGCAGGCTTCCAAAACTTTGTAGGGCTTAGCTCTCATCCTTCAGCATGAAGTATTTCAAAGCAGCATACTTGCTCCTTCTTGAAAACCAAGTCTAATTATTATTCTGTCATTAATATAATGGATGATATTCTATAGAATGTCAAGATGATCAAGGTCACTGCAGACTATATTGTAACAGAAATGAGGAGCATTTAACAAATTCCTAGGACCAGGTAGTTAAGGATAAAGAGAATTCATTCAACCAAAACAATAGTTTTTGGCACTCAGTGTGAGACTATTGCAAAAATAGTTTGCATTCACAAAAGAAAGAAGTGCACATTCACTATCAGTATGGAGTATTTTGCTAAAGCAATCAGCTTGCTTACTCTTCACGTGGCTTTGATATCTTCCAGCATGGTGGCCTCCAGATTGGTTATCTTCTTGCATGGTAGCTCAATCTCACAGAGGCAACTATACCCAGGAACAAGGCAGAAGCTGCATCACCTTTTGCCTCGGCTGTGAGGAACACATAGCATCCCTTCTGGACATTACTGGTCAAAGCAAGTAAAGGCCAGCTCAGAGTCACAGGGATTGAAATTAGATTTCAACTGGCTGTAGTGTCTCACGCCTGTAATCCCAGCACTTTGAGAGGCCAGAGTGGCTGGATCACTTAAGGTCAGGAGTTTGAAACCAGCCTGACCAACATGGTGAAACCCCAGATCTAACTATCAGCTTTGAGGAAATACAGGGGGCAGGGGAAGAACATGTCAAACTACTCCATGGGGATGCAATCAGCAAAATCTACGTGGCACAACAAACAATCCAGGTTTGTCCAAATAAAATACATGCTACAGGGAAGTAAAGAGAGACTGAGAGCTTCTGAGAGACAAATCCACATCGCAGTGCATGGAACCTCGTTGGATCCAGACTAAAACAAGTAATTTATTTTTCTTTTGAGACGGCATCTCATTCTGTCACCCAGGCTGAAGTACAATGATGCAACCTCGGCTTACTGCTACCTCCGCCTCCCAGGTTCAAGTGCTTCTCTTGCTTCAGACTCCTGAGTAGCTGGGACTACAGACATGCGCCACCACACCTGGGTACATTTTGTATTTTTGGTAGAGATGGGTCTCGAACTCCTGACCTCAAATTATCTGCCCACCTCGACCTCCCCAAGTGCTGGGATTACAGATGTGAGCCACTGCCAGCCAAAGGAACTCTAAAAAAGTGATGCGACAATTAGAAAGTTTGAATACTGATGAGACATTTGATGATATTAAGGAATTACTATTTATTGGGGGATAGGATAATTTTATTTGTTTACATTTTAAAGTAAGTCATATTTATATCTTAGCGATACATACAAAAATATTTACAGATGCAAATGATATATTTGCTTAGAAACATTGAGTAAGGAGTCGGGGCATGGATGGTGGCACATACCTAAAGCAAGGTTTGCCATGAGTTTATCATTGAGGTGGACAGTGGTCACGTAGGAGTTTATCTTTCCTTTTGTACAGAAATGTTAATAATTAAATGTGAAATAGAATTCAGGCAAATAAGGACATAGACCATCAATGGCCCTATCTGCAGTCTGGTCCTCAGGCCTGAATCTCTGTATCTGGATCTAGCCTATCCTGCCATCAGGAGCTGAGCTTTCCCTAAATTCCTGTTGCTCTTCAGGAAAGTCACAGGGCTTGAGTTTTCTAATGCCCTGGGCTGGCTCCCCAACTCCCTGAGGACCAAGAATTCCTGAAGTAAACCATCTCTCCTTAGCTACAGAGAGCACTGATGCTCCCCTCGCTTCACAGAAGCCAGACCCTGGGATCATCGTCCCAATTACTAACAGTGAACCCTTCATAAGAGTCGACTATCTACCCAGCTCTGTGCTCATTTAGTGTGTCAGCAAATGGGCACATCAAGCACACCGCGAGGATGTAACTGACTTGGTGTTAGCACTGAAGATCTTTTGACTGGGAAACCCCTTCGTCCTGGGCAAACCTGGGCAATTGGTCACACTGAGCCCAACAGTCCATGTTCCTTCCACCATGAAACATGGCTTTTCCAAGTTAATGTGTAGAATGGTCTCAATTTCAAGTGGTTTTCCCATCAATTTTCCTTAGTAGCAACAGATTTTTTTTTAATAATGAGAAAATAAATATTGATGAAAACTGAGAAAAAAATGTTGATTGTTAGTTTCACAGCCTGTTTTTCTATTTGGGGCTCATTTATATATTTATGTCCAAAAACTAGATTTTCTACTATTCTTCCTTTCTGTTTCACATAAGGGAATTAATGTTTTGTCATTTCATGGTGCTTGGCAAAGAGCATCGTGGTTCTCAGGAGATTCCTTCCTGGGCAGTCTTGTGATCCCTGGGGCTGACCAGGCACTCATTCCTTCCTCCTGTGCACTGTCTGCCTACCAGCTACCCCCCCGCCCCAGGTTAATTGGTGTCTGCTCAGATGCGGAAGAGACCATGTGGCTCAGCTTACATCTGATCACTAGCACCAGAAGGGAGGACAAACAGGCTTCAACTTGAATGTCAAGTCCAATTCATGGATTGGTAGTGGCTGCCTGGAGTACTGTGTTGAGAAGGATTCTGAAGCCACATCCAGAACTTGTCAAGGAAGCTCTGGTTAATTAGTAATATCTGCCTGGGACAGTTGATGAAGGTTTGCACATGTGCCATATACCTACTCTACCAGGGTTAGAAAACACTCATTTTCTAGATAACAATCGCTAATATTTATTGAGCACTCTGAGCAGATACAGAAAACAAAAACAACAACAAAACCAAAAGCGCTTTTCCTAGCCCCTTACTCAGTGGTCCACATGAAACACTTTTGTGACCTCTGGTCACCAAAATGTGTGGAGATTTTTTTCCTGCCAACCAACCTGTTCTGCAGCAGACACCATCTGTGTGTCCTATAATTTAACTCAGTTCTGGTACTGTCTACCTGGAGGCAGCATGAGGTGACAACTCAATCCCACAAGACTGTCCCTGCTTCACATGCCAACGGCAAGCACAGGGGAGGTCTTGTGTTTCTAACCAACGGGATGCTCTCAGAGTTCCCACGACTTCCTCCTTGGAGTCAATTACTTTGCTGGAGCAGCTCACAGAACTCACAGAAACACACGTTTACCAGTTTATTTTAAAGGATATTACAATGAGGAAAGAAAACAACTCTTTTTTTTTTTTTTTTTTGAGATGAAGTTTTGCTCTTGTTGCCCAGGCCAGAGTGCAGGGGTACCATCTCGGCTCACTGCAATCTCCACCTCCCAGGTTCAAGTGATTCTCCTGCTTCAGCCTCCCAAGTAGCTGGGATTATAGGCACCTGCCACCACACCTGACTAATATTTTGTATTTTTAGTAGAGATGGGGTTTCACCAGGTTGGCCAGGCTAGTCTCGAACTTATGATCTCAAGTGATCCACTTGCCTTGACCTCCCAAAGTGCTATGATTACAATCATGATCCACCACACCCAGTGCAGAAAATAACTCTTAATTGAGGAATGGGAGCCCTTTCAAATTTTTGGCCCAGAGAGGAGGCATTGAAATGAGACTGTGATCACAACTTCTTCCCCAATTCGAGCTATGTTGCATCTCTTGAAACTGCTTCCACTGTCACAAGCAGCTATGGATTAACCCACTGATGCCTCACCCACCATATAACCACACCCTGTATTGTAAAAGTGTATAGCCAATCGTTAATCAATGTCATTTCTGCAAACCAGAGAGAATTCCTGACAGAACTTTGTATCAGCCACTCCTCGTTTCACTTTTGTTTCCTTTCAAAACCTGCCTACAACGAAGGCCACGTGAAGCTCCTAGGCAGGATTACTTAGGTCTGAGTTTTAGGGGCAGCTGTCCTTATTTTCACTCATGTAAACTATGTTCTTATTTTTTTTAATTTTTGAGACAGGGTTTCACTCTGTCACCCAGGCTGGAGTGCAATGGTGCAATCACAGCTCACTGCAACCTCAATCTCCTAAGCTCAAGTGAACTTCCCATCTCAGCTTCCCAAGTAGCTGGGGCTACAAGTGTGTACCACCAAGCCTGGCTAATTTTTGTATTTTTTGTTGAGAGAGGATCTCTATGTTGCCCAGGCTGATCTCGAACTCCTAGGCTCAAGTGATCCTCCCACCTTGGCCTCCCAAAGTGCTGAGATTACAGGCATAAACCACCACACCCAGCTCAAGTAAATTCTTTAAATCACGTTTCATAGGTTGACACAGGGGACGAAGATGAGCATTGTATGGAAGAGATGTGTGGGGCGAAGCACATGAGAAGAGTTGCAGAGCTTCCATGCTGTCTCTGGACACACCACCCTCTAGGAACCTCCATGTATTCTGCTCTCCAGAAACAACTGAACCAAGTCCTTTTGGGTTTTTATGGAGGATTCCTTTCACAGGCATAATAGATGCAATCATCGGCCATTGGTGACCAACTCAACCTTTAGCCCCTCTGCCCTCTCTGAAAACTAGGAGTGGGAGTGAAAGTCCCAATCCTCTTGGCCAGCCAGCAGGTAATTCATCAGCACACAACATGACACATTGCTTTAGAGACTCCAGTGGTTTAACAGTTGTATACCAGGAAATAGGAATGAAGGCCAAGCATACATCTTGGCCAAGTGTGTGGCTCACACCTCACTTTAGGAGGCCAAGGTAGAAAAATCATTTGAGTTCAGGAGCTTGAGACCAGCCTGGGCAACATATCCAGACCTCATTGCTACTAAAAATAATTTTTTTTTAAAAAAAATAGCTGGCTCATGCCTGTAGTCCCAGCTACTCAGGACGCTGAGGTGGGAGGATCGCTTCAGCACAAAAGGTGGAGGCTGCAGTGAACCACCATCACACCACTTGCATTCCAGCCTAGGCAACTGAACAAGACCCTGTCTCAAAACAAAACAAAAACAGCTGGGCACGGTGGCTCATGCCTGTAATCCCAGCACTTTGGGAGGCTGAGGTGGGCAGATCACCTGAGGTCAGGAGTTCAAGACCAGCCTGACCAACATGGAGAAACCCCATCTCTAAAAAATTAAAAATTAAAAATTTTTAATTTTTATTTTAAATTTTAATTTAAAAAACCAAAAACATTATTATATCTTATTATGAGTCACATTACTGTATCAGAGGCGCTATATGCCAGTGACTTTGGCACATGCTTAACACATATTATTGCATCTAATTTTTACAATAACTCTTGAGTTAGGGAGGGACTTTACAGCAGAGCGCCAGTCTCCAGTAGCCTCAGCATCATGTGGGAAGTTAATAGAAGAAAATTACTGGGCCCCACCCTAACCCACAGCATCAGAGGCTCTGGGGATGGGCCCAGCCATCTGGGTTTCAGCAGCCCTCCTGGTAATTGACTTACACTGAAGTTTGAAAACCACTGTTCTCTACTGCCTGCTTTTGGCCCCATTCTGCAGCAACCACCCAGTGGAAAGAAACCATGTGAGCTTGGAGCTGAAACACCCCAGTTGCAAGGGCAAACAGGGAAGAAGTGATAAGGTGGTTCTTTCCTAAGCACCAAAGGCTGTCGCAATGTCCCTGAAGTTTAGAAAGCACCCATGGTGCGGGGCCAAAGATTTCTGGTTTATGATCCTTCAGCTACACTGTCCTCTCTACACAGGTCTCAGGGAAATTTCTGCTCAGCATTTCAAAAACAGACCCTAACAGAAACAGAGCCTGAAGGTTTTACCCACAAACATGGGGGTTCATTTGCCTGGCGAGTAACAAATGACTCCCCACAGAAACACAGGTTTTGATAAATAGGAGTTTTATTTCTTGTCACAAGTAAGGAGCACACTGGGTGTATTCTCCAAAGCAGTGTCTCCCTAAGGGAAGTGACAGGAGGGTTTTATCGGGTGATGCAGAGAGCAAAGGGTTCCTAGTGGACCAGGCAGAGCAAGCTGTGCACGTTATAGTCATAGAGCTACAGCTCCTCCAAGGGTGAATACTTTAGCATGGTCATCAGGGAAGTTCACTGAGGCTCATCTCTAAGTTGCTGGGGTCTGTCAGGAGCTGGTTCCAGCCAACTGGGTGATCACATTCCACAAAGGACTTGGGAAAACCAGGCTGCAGGAAAGAAGGCTGTAAAAGACGCTGATTGCTGGAGTGGATGACATTCCTGTAGTCCCTGGAGACCCTCCCTGTCTGCTGACATTTTTGATAAGTTCTCCCTCCTTCCAGGCATTGTTCCCATTCCTCTTCCTTCTTTTCTTTCCTTCCTTCCTTTCCTTCCTTCCTTCCCTTCCTTCCTTCCTTCCCTTCCTTTTCTTCCTTCCTTCTTCTTTTCTTTCTTCCCTTCCTCCCCTCCCTCCCTTCCTCCCTTCCCTCTCACTTCCTTTCCTTCCTTCCTTCTTCCTTCCTTCCTCCCTTCCCTTCCTTCTTTCCTTTCTTCATTTTTCTTTTCTTCCTTCCTTCTTTCTTTCTTCTTTTCTTTTCTTTTCTTTTCTTTTCTTTTTTTTTTTTTGAGATAGATGAGACAGAGTTTCACTCTGTCACCCAGGCTGGAGTGCAGTGGCACAATCTCAGCTCCACCTCCCAGGTTTAATTAATTCTCCTGCCTCAGGCACCCAAATAGCTGGGGTTGCAGGCATGTGCCACTACACCTGGCTAATTTTTGTATTTTTAGTAGAGATGAGGTTTCATCATGTGGCCAGGCTGGTCTTGAATTTCTGACCTCAGGTGATCCACCAGGCTTGGCCTCCCAAAGTGCTGGGATTATAGACATGAGCCACTGCACCTGGTGTTCTCATTCTCCTTTCATTCATTGAGTCACTCATGAAACCTTTGTGAGCACTGCCATGTGCCACCACTGTGTCCAGGGCTGAGAACGCAGCTGAGCCATGAAATGGGACTGCTTTTAGTACACCTCAGTAGATGGAAGCTTCCTCTGTTCCTCCATGGCATCACTTCTCCAGCCCCATTCTTGAGGAGTCCCCAATATCCAGCAATGAAGGGTTAAGGCCACTTTGGGAAGGAGCCTCCAGGTCTCCCGACCTATTGTGCTAATTGTTGGATGTGAGGTAGGGAGCATGGACAGACAAGTGGACCTTGCAGCACAGGAACAGGTGAGCCCATGGAGGGGGCAACCACCCAGACAGACAGCCCAAAAATACCCCCAGTGCTCTGGGTCCAGTAACCCTAGCTGTGGATGCTGCGGCTCATCCCCAGGGGCAGGGACTGAGCAAGGGGGCTAACACTTACTAAACACTTACTTACAGGGCATGGCTGGCTTTTTCTGCTCTAGGGAGTCCTCACAACAGCCCTTGGTGTTAACCCTGGTTTTCCAATGAGAACACAGGAATGCTGGGAATCTTCTCCAACATCCCACAGCTGGGAATCAGGTTTTAGAACATTTGATGACAGCCCGGGCTGTCCCCATAGCTCTGTGCTGCCTCTTCAGAGGGTGGCCACTGGACCTTTCCCTCTACAATATTCCGAGGAGCTGCTTTACCTTGAGGAGTTTGGTGTAGAAATACAGAGCCCTGATCTCACCTCTAACCAGTTGTGTGGACCCCTTAGGTCTCTCCTCCCTTGAGACCTTTACTTCCTCACCTGTAGACTAAAAGGGTAAGAAGGCCCAGGTCTCTGTCCTCTCTGGCTCCACAAATCTGACCTCTGGTCCCATCTGCCAGTATCTCCTACACTCCCAGGCAGGATCCACAACAAAAACGCAGGGTCCCTGGCCCAAAAACTATTCAGAATGTCAAAATGGTGACAGCAGAGCTTAAAGCAAGCACAGCTCCTTCTGAAACAGGGACCTGTGTGGGGGTCACACACTCATGAAGCTGGCCCTGGTTCGATAGACTTGGGCAGAATTTGGTGGCCTAAAGAGAAGCCAGGTGCCATCCATTGTGTGTTCTTAGTGTAAGGGCTCCTGTACCTCATGTCCTGAGGAGTGCCTGGAAGACAGGAAGCTGCCAGCAGGGGCCTGTGGCTGACACGAAGAGCAGCCAAGCCAGGAGCCATTCTTCCCTTCACACCTGCTAGCAGGTGGCCAGGTCCAGACTCACACCTGGTGTATGCCAATCATGGCACCTCCATCCCCACTCTCCTTGAGGGAGATGGGCCATGCCTTCTTCTGGCATTTGTGGGAAAGATTTCACCTTTTCTGATCCTTATAACCCCTCTTTACACTGATTTGGGTCTCTGTGGTGCCTTCTGCTTAGCCCTATGTGTGGGTCTGGGTGGCCTCTCCATTCCCCAAACTGGCACTGGTCTTGAGTGGGCAACAAAACTTACAATCTGAAGAAAGGTATAATGTAGAAAAGGGCAAGCTTAAAACTGATGTTAGAAAAACTACCATGCATTTCTGCATTGCTTGCTGAAATGCTCACTCTTGATGCCTTCACCTCCCAGGGCTGACTTTCCAGAGGCTGCCATGCTGAGAGGAGGCCCAAGCTCCCCAACATGGATAGACTCCATGGAGAAGCCCTGAGAGAAGCGTCAGCTCATGGCTGACCCAGTCACCTGACTGCACCCACATGAGCATCCCAAAGCTGGAAACACCATAGAACAAAGCAAGACTGGATGTTAGACCTCACAGTTCCTTAAGTCAGGCTAGACCCACCCTAGGGCTCCCCTGCTGGCCAGATGGATGCAAATTCTGTGGGCTTATACAATTTGGTTGAGTCTCTTTAAAGCAGAAGATGTAAAATTATTTATCTCATATTAGGTTTGAAAGCTAATATTTATTTAGAAGAGACCCATTCACGAGTGAGGTCTTGAAGCTTGAGCCATGCACCTCCCTGGCTCCAAGCCAGCTGTTTCTGAACTACAGTCTTCTGTCTTAGTCCATTTGTGCTTCTAGAACAAAATGCCTGAGACCAGGTTATTTATTTATTTTTATTTGTTTGTTTGTTTGTTTGTTTGTTTTGAGACAGAGTCTCACTCTGTCTCCAGGCTGGAGTGTAGTGGCACAATCCTGGCTCACTGCAATCTCCACCTCCCATGTTCAAGAGGTTCTCCTGCCTCAGCCTCCCAAGTAGCTGGGACTACAGGTATGTGACACCACACCCAGCTAATTTATGTATTTTTTAGTAGAGATGGGGTTTCACCATGTTGGCCAGGATGATCTCAATCTCATGACCTAATGATCCACCCTCCTCAGCCTCCCGAAGTACTGGGATTACGGGCATGAGCCACCGCACCCAGCCAATTTATTTTTTCAAAGTTCTTGAGGCTGGGAAGTCCAAGATCAAGGCACCAGCAGGTTCAGTGTCTAATGAGGGCCTATTCCTCATAGATGGCACTGTCAGATATCCTCATGTGGCAGAAGGAATGAGAGGAGCAAAGTCTCTCCCTTCAGCCCTCTTTTAAGGACAATAATCCCACCCATGAGGACAGAGCCCTTGTGGCCAAATTACCTCTTAAGGGTCCCATCTCTTAATATTGTTGCATTGGGGATTAAAGTTCAACATGAATTTTGAGTTGATGTGAACATTCAAACCATAGCCTTTCCAGTCTCTCAAAGGGCTGGAAGTGGGAGGGGTCAAGGAATGACCCTTGACTAAGGGAGTTGGATCACCACTATTAAAGCAGCAGCAGGGTGGAAGGCTGGACCTTGGCCTGGGATGAGGATACAGGAACACGGCAGTCCCTGGATCCTGGACCTCCAGGGCAGAGCACTAGCACACGTCAGTAAATGGAAGCTTCCTCCTTTCCCCCATGGCACTGCTCCTCCAGCCCCATTCCCGAGGAGTCCCTAACCCCAGCCAAGACCAGAAGCCAGGCTGACTACCATGGAGGGAGGAATTCCTCCTATTTCTTGTATGAGAAATGGGAATTTTACCACCATCCCTGGAATGCAGAAGCAACATTAGCATTAACATTTATGCTCTTCATTGTTGCTGCATTTGGGACTCCCAGCGCTAGGCAATATGATTGCTAAGCTATTGCCATTTGTTACTCCACTAAGGGACCTGTGGGACATCCTGCTTCTGTAGGTTCCAGTGTCACTGCAGCCAGAGGCTATGTGGGAGATAGGGAGAGTCCAGGTGCACTCCTGCCATAGGGCTCCCCCATTACTGGGTAAACTGAGGCTTGGCCCAATGTCTTTCTAATTTAAAATCACAAGACCAGGACCTTCACCACTGGGTAAAAAGAAAGCATCTGTCCCTGCTCAGGAGACACTGAGAGACCTTGGCAGTTGTCATCGGGGCCAGGGGGTAGAAATAGACAAAAAGATATACACAAGAAATAGCTGAAAAACAAATACAATGAATGCTAATGCATACTGTGCAAACTGACTGAGCATATTCCCGGGTAGAGTGGCCAGTGTGCACAGCCAAGTCCACATGCTAAGTTGTGGTGGTGGTCAACTCTTTACGGAGCCCCTGGCTTCAACTTGTGGGGCTTTTTCCTCCACTTCAGTTTCAAGTCCCACAGCAAACTGGTTGGCCTGCTGGGCCTGGACCTAGGAACGTAGATCCAGGGTGTGGATCTGAGTGCTCCTCCAGCCTTCCCTCCCTTGGGTGTCTCTGTGCAGTGGCCTTGCTCTGTCCTGCTGGAAAGGGGCTTTCTTAGGCAGAGAGGAGGGCAGTGGCCACTGACTGCCCTACCTACAGAGACTCCAGAGGAACAAGGGGCTACCAAGTGTATATATAATGCCCCAGAACTGTCCCATTTGGGTTGACTCGGCACCGCCCCCCCCAGACCCATCCATCACTGTCACCACCCCCAGGCCATGTGCCCCTTGCCATGGCCAGGAATGACAGGATTCTGAGATTGTGGCTTCATTAGGAACGAGTAACATAGGCAAGGGGGAAAGGGCTAATCTCTCCCCGGAGAACAGGGCAGTGCTACCCTTTTGGTAGGAAAGAGACACAGACGCACTAAAATCTCTTGTATCTTCAAGGTGTGTGTATGTTGGAGGCAGTGGGGTGCCAGGGTTGGGCAGGGAAATAAAGATTCTTTGTAATGTCAGGCAGAGGCCAGCAGAGGAAGATGTTGGAATGCGTTGGGATTCATGGGCCCTCCACCCACAGACAAGGCTTGGGAAGCCAAGTTTCTTCCTGACTGAGACAATTGTGACCTGGGTGGTTCAATGTACACTAACTTTGTCTTACGTACAAAACTATTTAAGACACTGTATAAAATTACCTTGAGACTAAGTGTATAAGATGTATAAGAAAAAAATTAATTTCATGTTTAGACTTGGGCCGCATCCCTAAGTGATCTCATTCTGCATATACAAATGTTCCAAAATCTGAAGGAAAGAAAAAAAAAAAATGGCATATATGTACCTATGCAACAATTCTGCAGGATGCAGGATGTGTACATGTAACCCAGAGCCCAAAGTACAAAAAAAAAAAAAAAAAAACTTCTGCTCCCAAGCATTTCAGATAAAGGACACTCAGTCTTCATTAAATTAACAGCACTGTCCAGCCCAGCCAGCCTGTCCAGGGGCATGAGATTCTTGCATTTGCCTGCCAGCTCCAGACCCCACCTAGACTTTCCCCAGAGGGAGCAATTTCCAGGTCCTCTGCTCACCATGCAGGCAGCTGGGCATTCTGGAAGGTCTCCAGGAAATGCCGTTGGAAGATTTCTGAGACACTTTAAGCAAACCCAGGCCTTCACGGAGCACCCACATTGCAAGTGTTGAGTCTAGAGTGCAAGTGCCATGCTGAGAGTGACATTCACGCAGTGATGACATTGCCTAATGACACGTTATCAAACAAGGCTGAGCCCAGATTCCACACTGTCATCACCATCTCCAACTCTTCTCTTTGGTTCCAGGTTGACAGCACCAGTATTCAGTAAGGCCTTACTAAATATAATTAGAAAAGAACTAACAGGAAAGAAGCCTCCAGTTTCATGGGCAGGTGTATCATTGCCCACCCTTTTTCTTAGAGGTATCTCTCTGTCATCCAGGCTGGCGTGCAGTGCTCCGTCGTAGCTCACTGCACGCTCCAACTCCCAAGCTCAAGGGATACTCCTGCCTCAGCCTCCTGACTAGCTGGGACTGCAGGCATGCACCACCATGTCTGAGGAATTTTTAATTTTTTTTGCAGAGATAGGGCCTCATTATGTTGTTGCCCAGGCTGGTCTTGAACTCCACTTCAAGTGATCCTCCCATCTTGGCCTCTCAAGCTCTGGGGTTGCAGGTGTGAGCCACCACTCCTGGCCCATTGCCTCCCCTTTGCTGCACAATCTTTCCTTGGCTTCCGGGGAATCTCCCCCTTCTAGTCTCCCTTCTCACTCACTGGTAGCTGCTTACCTGGTTTTTCTATCTCCTTGGAGCTCTTATCTTCTCTGTGTACAGTCACACACTGCATAAAGACGTTTCAGTTAACTATGGACTGCATAGACCACAGGGGTCTCATGAGGTATTTCATTGCCTTTTCTATATTTAGATCTGTTTAGTTACACAAATACTCACCACTGTGTTCCAGCCGCCTGGAGTATTCAGTACAGTCACAAGCAGTGCACGTTAGCAGCCCAGGAGCAATCAGCTGGAGCATCTCACTGGGTGTGTCATAGGTTCTACCATCTAGGTCTGTGACATTCACACAGTGATGACATTGCCTGATGACATGTTTCTCAGGGTGCATCCCTGTTTTAGGTGACGTATGATGTACTGTGCACTCTGATGACTGCAAGCACTGTCTCTACCCTTAGGAGATTCACATTTTGTGTCTTGCCTGCTCCTCTCCCTTAAACTCCAGACCAGTGTTGCAGGAGCAGTGCCTCCTCTGCAGAATTACATGCCTCTGAGCTCATCCCTGTCTTCCCACAGCCCTCTCCGTCTCACCCTCCTCGTTGCTCATGCTGTAAACCCTGGAGTCACTTGACGTTTGCCTTCTTTCCCTTCCAACATCAAATCCATCAGTGATTCTTGCCAAATCCAAATTCAGAGCATTCCCAGCACCCTGCTGACATCTCACTCCTCTACCCATCTCATCCCGGCTCATTAGGAAGAACCTCCTAATTGGTCTTTCTGAGTTAGTTAGGGCAGCAACCCTGTTGTAATGTGTCAGATCTTGTCACTTTTCCCTTCAAAACCTTCCAGTGGCCTTCCACCTCATGCAGGAGAAAGCCAAGTTCTCATGCTGGCTTACAAGCCCTTGCTGTCCCGCCCCCACTTACCTCTGTGACCACACCCTAGCCAGGACTTCCGTGACCTTCCTATGTAGACCATGGCCCCCTCACCATTCTCTAACCCTCTTCTATGCTTTAGTTCTTTCACTTATTGGTCCTCTGCTTCCTCTTGCTAAAATAGAAACACCACAAAAGCAGGGATTGTTGTCTGTATTGTCCACTGTTGTATCTTGATTACATGGGGCGCCTGATACACAGTGGGTGTTCAGTAAACATTTGTTGAAGGACTTAAATGGATGAAGACAGCGGTTTCACCTGTTGGCAGGGAAGAGTGTTAACAGTAGGTACAGGCTGGATGTGGTAGCTCATTTCTGTAATCCCAGTGCTTTGGGAGGGATGGCTTGAGGCCAGGAGTTCGAGACCAGCCTGAGCAACATAACAAGACACCCGTCTCTACAAAAAATGTGAAAAATTATCTGGATGTGGTGGCACACACCTGTAGACACAGCTTCTTGGAAGGCTGAGGTGGGAGCATCACTTGAGACTGGGAGGTTGAGGCTTCAGTGAGCTGTGATTGTGCTGCTGCACTCCAGCCTGGGTGACAGAGGGAGACCTTGTTTGAAAAACAGACAAACAAAACCATAGGTCCTTCCTCTGCTCCCTTGCTTTCTCCCCATTTTGGCCCCCCCTTACCACACCACAGAGGTGGGGCAGCTGGCAAGAACATGTGGCCTGGGATATGCCTGTTTTAAAAACATGGACTTTTTTTGTTTTTAATTTATTTATATTTTCATTGAAAATATGAAGAAAATGGTGATTTGAGTTATCATTGGTAGGATTTTGGTGTATTCCTTTTCATTTTTGTTTTGTTTTGTTTGGTTTTGAGACAGAATCTCTCTGTCACCCTAGGCTGGGGTGTTGTGGCACCATCTCTGCTCACTGCATCCTCCCGGGTTCAAGCAATTCTCCTGCCTCAGCCTCCAGAGTAGCTGGAAATACAGGTGTGTACCGCCACACCTGGCTAATTTATGTATGTTTAGTAGAGGCAGTGTTTCACTGTATTGGACAGGCTGGTCTGGAACTCCTAAGCTCAAGTGATCTGCCCACCTTTGCCTCCTNAGGGTTTCACCATGTTAGCCAGGATGGTCTTGATCTTCTGACCTCATAATCTGCCCTCCTTGGCCTCCCAAAGTGCTGGGATTACAGGTGTGAGCCACCGCACCTGGCCTTCCTTTCCATTTTTTTTTTTTTTTCGCCTGTGTGTACAAGCACATATGTATTTACAGGCTCAGCTGTGTGTTTCTGCACATGTCCGTCTCCTCCAGACAGATGGTGACACCTTGAGGGCAGCGCTGTGCCTGTTCTCCTCCTCTCCAGGACCTCTCTCGGGCCTGGCACAGCTCAGATGCACACAGTGGGAGATTATAGCCATGACTGGACAAGTGCGTGGTCTGTTTCCTGGTGAG
Source organism: Cebus imitator (assembly GCF_001604975.1). NCBI lineage: Eukaryota > Metazoa > Chordata > Mammalia > Primates > Cebidae > Cebus > Cebus imitator. The sequence continues at coordinate 587,074 of NW_016108004.1, forward strand.
CACCTGTAGTCCCTGCAGAGCCAGTCCCTGTGGTTTCTTTGCCTTTTTGGTTCATAAGCTGCTTGGTGAGGACAATGTCTTCACCACTTCTGTTTCCAGAGGGTTGTTCCAGGGTCGGGTTTCTCTGCCTCGACACTATGGAAGTTTTGGACCCAATAATTTTTTGTCGAAGAGGGCTACTCTGTGCATTGTAGAATGTCTGAGAACAAACCTGGCCCCTACCCACAAGATGCCAGTAGCATTCCACTCCAAGGGATGACAACCAAAAATGTCTCTGCACATTGCCAAATGTCCCCTGGGGACAGCGGGAGGGAGCAGAATTGCCCGGGGTGGGGGGACTGCTGTTCCAAAATGTCTCTCTGGTTTTTTTCTGACAATCTTCCCTTGTTTTTGCTTCCCCTAAATCCTGTGGATTTATTATCCATTTTATGTCCTATTTCTATGCTACCACCCAAAGGCAGGCCATTGGGGAGCTGATGTGAATTATGGCAGCCTCGTTCTCATTAGCTGTTTGTCCCTGGCCCACCCCCGCAAGGCCATCTCCCCACTGCTCCCAGGTGGACCGTGCCGCCACCCTCTTCACCCATGAAGGGCCACCCTGCTGATTAAACAGCTCCTCAAGTTGAGTGAGGTGTCCTGTAGCAGAAGTGGTTTGTTATTTACTGTGTACTGGAGTATCAGCCTCCCTTGGTTTAGTCTGGCGGTGATTTTCAGGCTTTTGCATCTTTGCAAGCTCGTGCTTTCTGTCCTGTCCAGGAGAAAGTGCATGGCCTCGAGGCTCAGGTGGACTTAGATTTGAACTAACTCAGCCGTCCATTCAAGCCTGATTGGCTTGCCTTGGCTATTTAGGTTTTCTGAACTCTGGTTTCTTTACTGTTTAAACAGGGGTAATAATGCCCAACTCCTAAGGTCATTTTTGAGAATTAAATGTGATAATTTATGTGAATTAAGGCAATGCCTGACGTATGTTATGTACTTAGTCAGTGTTACCTCCCTTTTTAACACTTAATTGAAAAAAGTTCAAGTGTCCAGAAATTGTCCCCTAGATGCTCAAATACCTAGTCAGAGTTTGGGCAGAAGAACTGAGTGTTTTGTAATTTGGTTTATTTTGACAGTTGAGGAGACAGAGAAGACCTGAAAATTCACTTATATGACAGCGACTTTTACTGAAGAGCTGTTGAGAGCTCTGCAGCTCCAGGCTCCTGGACTTCTCCTGGACGGTCCTCCCAACTGCGATGTGGGTTCCTCGATGGCAGAAGTGATGTCCTCCTTGTCTGTGCTCCTCCATCCTCACTGGTAATCCCGCCACTCAGCGTTGCTGCTACTCAGCCATACTGACAATTTAATGAGCCAGGGACTTCTAAGCCGGTTATCATCCCCAGTTCAATAAAATCCATCCTGAATTACCACATTTCATTGATATTAAGATGCATTTCAACCTATCTGAGGTCAGAATGCATCTCAGAATCAATATTGTATGACACTTTGATGAGAAGTACTTTTATTTCTTAGTGGTACAAAATAATGGTGGATTCTAGAATCAGGAGCATCTTAGTTTGGTGAAATAAGGTAATTGATCACTGTTCACTAAGGTGACCTGTTGTCATTTCCTGGTGCCTACCTTGGTGTTCCTGTGGAAATGCACTTTTGTATTTTGCCAAATAGAATATTTGTTTCCTTTCACCCCCATATTGAACATCCATTAACTAAGAGTTAAAATTGAGAGAGGAAATTCTAAGCAAAGACTGGATGTCCCATGGACCCTGGACCCTGATGCCTGAGTCTGCTGAGCTGCCTGTGGCCACCTGGAAATCAGCAGTCCAGGATTCTGCCCTTGCATTCCTGAGGATCTTGAGCAAATGTGCTTATCATTGCCTGTCTCCCTCTTCTCATTTGTTAATGGATTCACAATGTAACCCCTTCCTATCTCATAGAATTGTTAGGGTCAAGTGACGTGGTGTGCAGGAAGGTGCTTTATAACCCACGTAAGGTGCTGTTCTGCCCTGATATGCAGAAGGGAACTTGTGACCCAAAGACTGACAGAACACAGCCCCAGGTGACTCAGTGTTGATTCATACCTGGCACTGACCTTCTTATTTGCCTATTTCTAGGAGAGAGGCTTTGAAATTATAGAAGCTTGTCTGGCAAGATGAAATAGTATCGCAAAGGATAAAAAAGAAGTTACATCCTATAAATAGAATGCAAACCTTTTTCCTTTCTTCATTTTACACTTTCCCATTTCACTGTTTTGGCATTGGAAAATGTGGTGTAAAGTATTGTTAACATTATTTTTATTTTCTTAGGAGCAGTTCTATAAAGTCTATGTATGTGAATGGAATAATTATATATAATTATATATATATTACAATTGCTGATATGTAGGAAAAACTGAAATATTCATATTTTATTTTATTCATTTAATGTTTTTAATTAGAGATGGTGTCTACTGTTGCCTAGGCTAGTCTTAAACTCCTGGGCTCAAGCATTCCTCCCACCTCAGGCTTCCAAAGTGCTGGGATTATAGGAGTGAGCCTCCACACCCAGTCTGTTTATATATTTTAGAGTATGCAATCTGATCATTTTTAGTTTCACTGAAATATCTATTATTTATTGATTACTTTTTTATATAAAAGTAAAATCATATTCTTAGCAATAATTAAAACTATACAGAATTATTTAAGGAAAAGAAAAAAAATTATTTCTTTCAGCACCCCCAGCACAAAACTTAACAGCTTCATATGTATTTTCTAGAAATTTTCTGGCAATTAGTGAACAGATAATTATTTAGTAACTACCTTAAATTTGTTCTCCACACTCTTTTTCTATTGAAACTATCCTTGACTGATACCAAAGTCACAATACCTGCTTCCTTTTTTTCTTTAACATTTGCTGGCTGTACCTTTTTTGCCCACTTTGTATTTTCCACTTTTAAAAAAGTATTTTGCCAAGGCAAGTGGATCATGAGGTCAAGAGGTCGAGAACATCCTGGTCAACAAGGTGAAACCCTGTCTCTACTAAAAATACAAAAATTAGCTTGGCATGGTGGCACACGCCTGTAGTCCCAGCTACTCAGGAGGCTGAGGCAGGAGAATTGCTTGAACCCAGGAGGTGGAGGTTGTGGTGAGCTGAGATGGTGCCATTGCACTCCAGCCTGAGTAACAAGAGTGAAA
>NW_016108004.1:590718-592417 GCF_001604975.1 Cebus imitator
ATAAGGAAACCAGCTTACCTATTCTACCTTCCACCTTCTTTTCCCTTTCTCCTTCCTGCAGGCTTTGTTGTATCATTTCTGTCTTGTCACTGCATATAACATTTACATTCTCCTCTATTACCCTACTTCTCACTTTGGTTTTCAGCTCTAGACCTGTAATTGTTAGATCCAGTGCTCATTAAAAATCCAATGACTTCGTTTTCTCTCACTTCTCTTTTGATTGCCTAGGACTTGTCCTCTAGTTGAGTCCTCAAAAAAAGACTCATAAGAGCAATATTCTCTGATGAGTTCTTGCATCTTCTATTTTATTGCCTAAACATTTCAACAACCATTTCACCATTAAATCATGCTTTCTTTCCTTGAGGATTTTTAAAATTGTAGCTCCACAGTCTTCTAGAGTCAAATGTAGCTATGGAGAGGTCTGAAGCCAACCTAATTTTTTGGTAACTTGATCTTGAAAAGAATGTCTATTTTCTAGTTCTTGAATATAGGGTTCTCCATGTGTTCATCAAATCAGGCTTATGAAAGTCGTGTTCTAAACTTCCTAGTGAATGGGTAAACTGTTTCACTGAAACTTTTTCAGATGATGAGTTGTGTAGATGGATGGTGGTAATGGTTGCCCAACATTGCAAATGTGCTTAATGCCAGCTGAACTGTACACTTAAAAATTGTTAAAATACCAAATTTTGTTATGTATATTTTATTACACCAGAAAACAAAACAGCCTGGGCACGGTGGCTCACGCCTGGCAATCCCAGCATTTAGGAAGGCCAAGGCAGGTGGATCACTTGAGATCAGGAGTTTGAGACCAGCCTGGCTAACATGGCAAAGTGCCATCTCTACCAAAAAATACAAAAATTAGCCAGCTGTAGTGGCACAAACCTGTAGTCCCAGCAACTTGGGAGGCTGAGGTGGCAGAATCGCTTGAACCTGGGACACAGAGGTTGCAGTGAGCCAGATTGCACCCCTGCACTCCATCCTGGGTGACAGCAAGACTCCATCTCAAAAAAAAAGAGAAAACAAACAAAATCTTTCCGATTGATAAACAAAACAAAAAAAACAACCAGGGGTAGTGGCACATACTTATAGTCCTAGCTACTCAGGGGGCCAAAGCAGGAGGATGACTTGATCCCAGGAGTTTGAGAACAGCCTGGACAACATAGTGAAACCCTGTCTTTAAAAAAAAAGAAAGAAGAGCTGGGTGCAGTGGCATGTGCCTGTAGTCCCAGCTACTCGGGAGGCTGAGGTGGGAGGGTCACTTGAGCCCAGGAGTTCTGGGCTGTAGTGTGCTATGCCGATCGGGTGTCTGCACTAAGTTTGGCATCAATATGGTGATCTCCCGGGAGCAGGGGACCACCAGGTTGTCAAAGGAGGGGTGAACCAGCCTGGGTCAGGAACAGAGCAGGTCAAAACTCCCGTGCTGATCAGTAGTGGGATCATGCCTGTGAATAGCCACTGCACTCCAGTCTGGGCAGCATAGCAAGACCCCATCTCTTAAAAAAAAAAAAAAAGAAAGAAGACAAAAATATTGAATTTTGTGTCCTGTCTTTATTTTTAAACTTTATTTCTTATTATGGTATAATAAGGAGGCTTTTTGCCTTAGCGTATTATTTTGTCTACTATTAACCGTATATGACAGTTTTTTAATTATTTGTATTGCTTCTTATTTCTGCTAACTTTCAGCTTCCTAGGTCCTTAT
>NW_016108004.1:594277-600255 GCF_001604975.1 Cebus imitator
TTGAGAAGAGTATCACTCTGTCTCCCAGGCAGGAGTGCAATGGTGCAATCTCAGCTCACTGGAACCTCTGTGTCTCGGATTCAAGCCTTTCTCCTGCCTCAGCTTCCTGAGTAGCTGGGACCACAGGCATGAGCATCATGCCCAGCTAATTTTTAGTAGAGACAGGTTTAATTATGTTGGCCAGGCTGGTCTCTAACTCCTGATCTCAAGTGATCTGGCTGCCTTGGCCTCCCAAAGTGCTGGGATTACAAGTGTGAGCTACTGTGCCTGGCCTCACTTTTTGTAATCTTTTCAGTTTCTGCTTTATAATTTGTATCATTTTAAACATACTTATTTATTTGGCTTATCTCTAGTATCCAAAGTTCATTTAGGTATAGCCCTGTTATTTATATCTTCTGATTCTCACTCCTGGTGAATAGATTTTTCTCTTATATGTTTTATACTTTGAGACTGTGAGCTTTCGTTAACAGAATTTTGTGTCTTGAATCCTGGCAGCCAGGATAGTGGGTGTATCATTCTAGAGTGGTTTTGCAGTTTTTCTGCCAGGTGTTTTAGAAATATCACAAACCTGGAGCTAATATTGAATTAATTTCTCAGCTTGGAAGTTTCTAGGCCATTTAGGTAGGGTAAATTCAAACTCCAAACCTGCCTGAGGACAGCTGTGATCACTATCACAGCTGCATAGTGATCAATTTGACCATAAGACTTGCAACCAAGAAAGGCTTTTATCAACTACAGCATTTTGATTTCATTGGGAGACCAGCAGGTACCTAAGTACATAGCCTCTGTGACGCCTTTTCCCACTTTGGATGTAACTGTCACCTTTGAGAACACTGGATGTCTGTAAGTCACTTTGATACATAGAAGCCACATCCCCTTTCTGCCAGCAATCTTTTATTCTGTACTGGTGACCCCAACCCAGATTCAGTTCCACACAACAAAAGCAGCACACACATTACTCATCTATGCTAACTGTCATGTTTCTAAGGAAACTGTGCTGTGTGAAACCATTCTCGGGATGGTGTTAATGCTTTACTCACAGGTTCGTAGGTTGAAAACAACTTAAGGTTTACTATGGGGTCCTCAGTTCTAACATCCCACTTTGCACAGGCCTAAGGCTTTTCATCTGCGCTGTCTGAACATTAAAATAACTATGTTATCAAGACTGGCCATTCCCAATTCCTTTCGCCAAGGGTAGCCATAATGTTATACTTTGTTTATGGTCCTTTTAATTTTTTTTTATTTCCTTGAGAGTTCAGTTCAGCTCTGGGTTTGAAAGAATATTGCTCTGTCTTACCAAGCATTTATAGATGCACCCATGCATCTCTTAATGATGAGGATATGTTCTAAGAAATACATAATTGGGTGATTTCATCATTGTGCAAACACCCCAGGAGGTGGAGGTTACTTTGAACCTAGAGCATGCCATTGTACTCCAGCCTGGGAAACAGGAGCGAAACACTGTCTCACATAACAATAATAATAATAATAATTGCACCAGCCTAGATGGTATAGCTTACTTACATTAGGGATATATGCTGGATAGCCTGTTGCTCCTAGGCTACAAACCTGTACAGCATGTGACTATACTGAATACTATAGGGAATTATTACACGATGGTAAGTATTTGTATCTACACCCATCTAAACGTAGAAAAGGTACAGTAAAATTATGGTATAAAAGATTTAAAATGATGTACCTTTATAGGGAACTTACCATGAATGGAGCTTGCCTAACTAGGAATTTCTCTGGATGAGTCAAGGAGTGAGTTGTAAATGAACGGGAAGGTCCAGGACATTACTGTACACTATGATAGATTTTAGAAACACTGTACACTTAGGCTACTCTAAATTTATGTAAAACAAAAATTTTTTTTGAGACAGTCTTGCTCTGTTGCCCAGGCTGGAGTGCAATGGTGTGATCTCTGCTGACTGCAACCTGTGCCTCCTGGGTTCAAGCAATTCTCCTGCCTCAGCCTCCCAAGTAGCTGGGATTACAGGTGCATGCCACCACGCCTGGCTAATGTTTGTATTTTTTAGTAGAGTCCAGGTTTCACCATGTTGGCCAGGCTGGTCTTGAACTCCTGAGCTCAGGTGATCTGCCTGCCTTGGCCTCCCAAAGTGCTGGGATTATAGGTGTGAGCCACCATGCATGGCCAAAATATTTTTTTAAAAAATTAAGTAACTGGTTGGGCACAGTAGCTCATGCCTGTAATCCTAGCACTTTGGGAGGCTGAGGTGGGCAGATCACCTGAGATTGGGAGTTGAAGACCAGCCTGACCAACATGGAAAATCTCCATCTCTATTGAAAACACAAAATTAGCCAGGTGTGGTGGCAGGTACCTGTAACCCCAGCTACTTGGGAGGCTGAGGCAGGAGAATCACTTGAATCTGGGAGGCAGAGGTTGTGGTGAGCCGAGAGCGTGCCATTGCACTCCAGCCTGGGCAACAAGAGTGAAACGCTGTCTCAAAAATAAATAAATAAATAAAATAAATCAGCCGGGCATGGTGGCTCATGCTTATAATCCCAACACTTTGGGAGGCTGAGGTGGGCGGATCACCTGAGGTCAGGAGTTCAAGACTAGCCTGGCCAACATGGTAAAACCTGGTCTCAAAATAAATAAATAAATAAAATAAAATAATAAATTAACCTTAACTTGCTGTAGCTTTCTTGGCCAGGCACAATGGCTCACACTTATAATCCTAGCACTGGGATGCCAAGGCAGGCAGATTGCAAGGTCAGTAGTTCGAGACCAGCCAGCATGGTGAAACCCTGTCTCTACTAAAAACACACAAAAAAATAAGCTGGGTGTGGAGGCACACGCCTGTAATCCCAGCTACTCGGGAGATTGTGGCAGGATAATTGCTTGAACCTGGGAGGTGGAGTTTGCAGTAAGCCGAGATGACACTACTGCACTCCAGCCTGGGTGGCAGAGAGAGATTCTGTCTCAAAAAAAAATTTTTTTTAATTTTTAAAAAACGTTTCTTACTTTATAAACTTTTAATTAAAAACATATATATATATATATATTTGTTTCTTATTTTATAAACTTTTAATTAAAAACATATATATATATATATTTGTTTCTTATTTTATAAACTTTTAATTAAAAACATATATATATATATATACATATTTGACTTTTGTGGCTGGCCGTGGTGGCTCGCCCCTCTAATCCCAACACTTCGGGAGATCCAGGTGGGTAGATAACGAGGTCAGGAGATCGAGACCATCCTGGCTAATATAGTGAAACCTCATCTCTACTAAAAATAGAAAAAATTACCAGGCATGGTGGCACATGCCTGTAGTCCCAGCCACTCAAGAGGCTGAGGCAGGAGAATCACTTGAGCCTGGGAGGTGGAGGTTGCAGTGAGCCGAGATCCCACCACAGCACTCCAGCCTGGGTGACAGAGCAAGACTCTGTCTCAAAAAAAAAAATTGGCATTTTTGTAAAACAGCTTAAAATACAAGCACATTGTATAGTAGTATGAAAATATTTTCTTTCCTTATATCCTTCTTTTATATGTTTTCTATTTTAAAAAATCTTTTGCCCGATGCAGTGGCTCATGCCTGTAATCCCAGCACTTTGGGAGACCAAGGTGGGAGGATCACTTGAAGTCAGGAGTTTGAGACCACCCAACACGGTGAAACCTTGTCTCTACTAAAAATACAAAATATCTGGGTGTGGTGGTGCACATCTGTAGTCCCAGCTACTCAGGAGGCTAAGGCAGGAGAATTGCTTGAACCTGGGAGGCAGAGGTTGCAGTGAACTGAGATCCCATCATTGCACTTCAACCTGGGTGACAAGAGCAAAACCCTGTCTCCAAAAAAAAAGTTAAAAAAAGAATTTTTGTTTTGAGACAGGGTCTTACCCTTGTTACCCAGGCTGAGTGCAGTGGTGCCATCATGGTTCACTGCAGCCTCACCCTCTCGGTCTCAAGCAGCTCTCTCACCTCAGCCAAAGGAGTAGCTGGGACCACGGGCACATACCACCAAGCCTGGCTAATTTTTATTTATTTATTTATTTTGTAGAGGTGGGGTCTTGCTATGTCACCTATGCTTGTCTCGAACTCTTAGGCTCAAGTGATCCACCCACCTTGGCCTCCCACAGTGCTGGAATTACAGGAGTGAGCCACTGCGCTAAGTCTTTTTTTTACTTTTTAAACTTTTTTTTAAAAAAACTAAAACAGAAACACACACTTAGGCCTACACAGCGTCAGGATAATCAGTATCACTGTCTTCCACCTTGAAACATCTTGTCACACTGAAAGGTCTTCAAGAGCAATAACATACATAGAGCTGTCATCTCCTATAACAATACCTTCTTCTGCATGCCTCCTGACGGACTTGCCTGGGGCTATTTTACAGTTTACTTTTTATAAGTAAAAGTAGTACACTCTAAAATAACAATAAAGTATAATATAGTAAATACATAAACCAGTAACAGTAGTGGTTTATTAGCATCAGCAAGTTTTGGATACAGCACATAATTGTATTGCTATACTTCTATACAATTGACAGATTGGTTTACACCAGCATCAACACAAACACATGAGTATTTAGTTGCACTATGGCTTTATGATGCCTATGATATCACTAAAGTGATAGGAATTTTTCAGCTCCGTTATAATCATATGGGACTGCCATCATATATGTGGTCCACTGTTGACTGAACCATCATGCCATGCATGATTGTACTTTTAGTATTTCTAGGTGATTGTAGCAGGAGATTTTCAAATTATCTAATTAAAAATATTACATTAGAAGGAACTTTGAAACACTTAAACAAAATTTAAATTTCCTCCCCACCCACTCCTGATAAAGAAACTATTAAACAATCTGAACTTAAATTCTGACACCACCTTTTTTGAGCAGTATAATGTTTGTCAAGGTACTTGGCCTCCCTGAACTTTCTCCAAGCATTATATGGTGGTATTATGAGATTTAGTTGTTGTCAGTGGTACAGTTTAAACATCATAGAGTACTTTACGAAGTTCTTCTAATTAACCCCCTGCCTAGGTCTTCAGCCTCCTCTCACCATTTCCAAGAAATAAACCAGCATAAGCCAAGCATGGTGGCTCATGCTTGTAATCCCAGCACTTTGGGAGGCCAAGGCAGGTCTATCACCTGAGGTCAGGAGTTCAAGACTAGCCTGACCATCATAGTGAAACCCCATCTCTACTAAAAATACAAAAATTAGCCAGGCATGATGACACACGCCTGTAATCCCAGCTACTTGGGAGTCTGAGGCAAGAGAATCACTTGAACATGGGAGGCAGAGGTTACAGTGAGCCAAGATTGAGCCATTGCACTCTAGCCTGGGCAAGAAAGTGAGGATCCATCTCAAAATAAATATGTAAATAAACCAGCATAATAAACTACTTGTAAGTTTCTTAATTATTCTTACTCTCTGTAGCTTCCAATCCTTTCTACATAGTGTTCTTTTTTTAAAATACTCTCTTCCCCTTGTTTATTTTCCACCTAACTGTTCTTACTAGTCCTCTGTGATTAGCTTAGATATCAATTTCTCGAGGAAGTTGTCCCCACTGGTCTCCAAGCCTGCATTAGGTTCCTGGGAGTCCTGTGTGCCTTCTGTAACACCTTGTATTTTCCTATCATCATAGCTCTCAGCAGCCTGTTTACTTGTCTTAACATTACTTGAGAGGAAGAATTTTTGGCTGTTTTATTCACTGTTGTCTCCCCAACTCCTAAAAAGGAACCTGGCACACAGCTCGATACATGGTAGCTATTATTCTTATCAGCACCTTCATCTATGATAATTCTCAAATGTCTGGTTGTTGTATGAATAACTCTTAAGTATGCCAAGAAGCTTAGCGTTAAATTACAAGAATGACAAGGGCATGCATTGTTTCAGAGCCATGTTTGGGGCCTTTGTTTTTCGCTTATTCAATCATTTGCCCTTTTAATACCAGGAACTAACCCAGGGGTGTGATGAAAAGAAATCCCAGTATGATAGC
>NW_016108004.1:600940-602608 GCF_001604975.1 Cebus imitator
AACTCTTTGCCTTCCTCTCTCCTTTTCATTACTAGGCCTCAGCATCAGTGTCACCACCTCTCAGAGATCTGTGATCACCTGATGTTACCCACTCCCTTCCCAATCTGGCCCACCCAGTCCCTCTATCACATTCTACCGCTGAATTTCCTTCACAGCACTTATCCCCATCTCAAATAATCTTCAGTGTGCTTCCTTGTTTATGTTGGTTTCTTCTACTTCAGTGAAAGCAGGGAACATGTCTGTTCGCTGCTGTCTCCTTAGCACTTAGGACAGTGCTGGACACACGGTAGGTACTAAATAAATGTATGATTTGGCCAGGTGCAATGGCTCATGCCTGTAATCCCAGCATTTTGAGAGACCAAGGTGGGAGGATTATTTGAGGCCAGGAGTTCAAGATCAGCCTGGCTGATGTGATAAAACCCCATCTCTACTAAAAATACAAAAATTAGCCAGGCATGGTGGCTCATGCCTGTAGTTCCAGCTCCTCAGGAGGTTGAGGCATGAGCATCACTTGAACCTGCAAAGAGGAAGTTGCAGTGAGCCAAGATCGCACCACTGCACTCCAGCCTGAGTGACAAAGCGAGACTCTGTGTCAAAAAATACAACTGAAGCCCAGGTCCAGATGGGTTCACAGCCACATTCTACAGACATACAAAAAGGAGCTGGTACCATTCCTTCTGAAACTATTCCAAACAATCAAAAAAGAGGGAATCCTTCCCAAATCATTTTATGAGATCAACATCATCCTGATACTGAAACTCGGCAGAGACTCAACAAAAAAAGAAAACCTCAGGCCAATATCCATGATGCACATAGATGCAAAAATCTTCAATAAAATACTGGCAAGCTGCTTGCAACAGCACATCAAAAAGCTTATCCACCATGATCAAGTAGGCTTCATCCCGGGGATGGCTCAACATACACAAGTCTATAAAAGTAATTCACCACATAAACAGAACCAAAGACAAAAACTACATGATTATCTGAATAGTTTCAGAGAAGGCCTTTGAAAAAATTCAACAGCCCTTTATGCTAAAAACTCTCAATAAACTAGGTATTGACGGAATGTATCTCAAAATAATAAAAGCTATTTACAACAAACCCACAGCCAATATCATACTGAATGGGCAAAATCTGGAAGCATTGCCTTTGAAATCTGGCACCAGACAAGGATGCCCTCTCTCACCACTCCTATTCAATATAGTATTGGAAGTTCTAGCCAGAGCCATCAGGCAAGAAAAAGAAATAAAGGGTATTCAAATAGGAAAGGAGAAAGTCAAATTGTCTCTATTTGCAGATGACATGATTATATATTTAGAAAACACCATCGTCTCAGCCCAAAATCTCCTGAAACTGATAAGCAAATTCAGCAAAGTCTCAGGATACAAAATCAATGTGTAAAAATCACAAGCATTCCTATATACCAATAACAGACTTAAACAGAGCCAAATCAAGAACAAACTTCCATTCACAATTGCAACAAAGAGAATAAAATACCTAGGAATATAATTAACAAAGAATGTAAAGGACCTCTTCAAGGAGAACTACAAACCACTGCTCAAAGAAATAAGAGAGTACAGAAACATGGAGAAACATTCCATGTTCATGGTTAGGAAGAATCAATATCGTGAAAATGGCCATACTGCCCAAAGTAATTTACAGATTCAA
>NW_016108004.1:605441-607075 GCF_001604975.1 Cebus imitator
GGGTTTCACCATGTTGACCAGGATGGTCTTGATCTCTTGACCTCGTGATCCACCCGCCTTGGCCTCCCAAAGTGCTGGGATTACAGGCGTGAGCCACCGCGCCCAGCTATTCTTTTTTTCTTCTTTTTTTGAGACAGAGTCTCGTTCTGTCACCAGGCTGGAGTACAGTGACTCGATCTCAGCTCACTGCAACATCCAACTCCCTGGTTCAAGTGATTCTCCTGCCTCAGCCTCCCGAGTAGCTGGGACTACAGGTGCATGCCACCATGCCCAGCTAATTTTGTATTTTTAGTAGAGATGGGGTTTCACCATGTTGGCCAAGGTGGCCTCAATCTCCTGACCTCGTGATCCACCCCTCAGCCTCCCAAAGTGCTGGTATTACAGGCGTGAGCCACCGTGCCTGGCCTTTTTTTTTGAGATGGAGTTTTACTCTTGTTGCCCAGGCTAGAGTGCAATGGCACAATCTTGGCTCTCCACAACCTCTGCCTCCTGGGTTCAAGAGATTCTCCTGCTTCAGGATCCCGAGTAGCTGGGATTACAGACATGCACCACCACGCCCAGCTGATTTTCTGTATTTTTAGCAGAGATGCGATTTCTCCATTTTGGTCAGGCTAGTCTCAAACTCCCAACCTCAGGTGATCCACCTGCCTTGGCCTCCCAAAGTGCTGGGATTACAGGCATGAGCCACTGTGCCCAGCAGAAGCTCTCTTTTTTGTTTTAGAGATGTAGTCTTGCCCTGTCACCAGGCTGGAGTGTAGTGGCGTGATCTGGGGTCACCTCAACCTCCACCTCCCGGGTTTAAGGGATTCTTGTGCCTCAGCTTCCTGAATAGCTGGGATTACAGGCACCCGCCACCATGCCTGGCTAATTTTGTATTTTCAGTAGAGATTGAATTTCTCCGTGTTGGTCAGGCTGGCCTCAAACTCCCAACCTCAGGTGATCCCCCTGCCTCGGCCTCCCAAAGTGCTAGGATTACAGACATGAGCCACCTCGCCTGGCCCACTTTACACATCATATATATATTCCCCATCATATATACATATATATATATATATACACACACACACACACATACATACACATACACACACACACACATATATATGCACTTTTGGTTCTGGGGTACACTTTACCCATTTTTAAGTGTGCAATTCATTGGCATTAATTACATTCACAACATTGCACAACCATCGCCACTGTTTATTTACAAAATGTTTCATTATCCCAAACAAAAACTCTTGTGACCTTTAAGCAATAACACTTCATTGTCCCTCACCCAGGAGTATATGTAATTTCATAATTGGTTTGTCATAAACAGTGCAGTTGGTCTCTTTTTAAAGTCCCATATGGCCTAGACTATAGTCATTTGCCTGCTAATTGTGCAGTGTGATGACTGCATTTTAGCTGGAAATTGTGTGATTGCCATGTGCCAGTCTTCAAAACAAGAAGGATGTGTAAATACTGCTTAGTCCCTGTATGGTGATTTTTTTTGCAATCCCAGATTGTGGCATACTGTAATAAATCTTCCCTAAAAAAATACATTTATAGTTGAATTGCTAGCTGTGATAAAATGCAGCTATTGAACAAGATGTTTTCTTTACCCCCATCACAATTCAAATGTTAAATGTTTTGCT
>NW_016108004.1:608552-611555 GCF_001604975.1 Cebus imitator
ATATATTTTAGATAGGTATATTAATTTATAATTTACTTGTATGGTCAATTCATTTGAAGTAAACTGAAAGTAAATCATTAATTATGTTGGCTCCCTAGGGAACATTTTACCAAAAATATTGCTGAACAAGAAAACCTTGGAAAGGTAAGAATTATTATTTATTTTTTTAAATGTGTCTAACTGATTCAAGCTTCCAGTACTGTGCATGGTTTATGACTATTTTTTTTTCAAAAGGTTATAGTACAGATTTTGGGGGGAAATTTTTCATTCTTTTTAAAGATGGAAGACTTCCTTAAAAATTTAATTTTATAGAAATAAAGCCACAATGGATTTTTGAAAGAAAAAATTATCTGTTTTTAAATCATAAAGAATTCATGATAATGTTCTGCATTACAGTTTTTGCATTATCCTCAGGCTGGTGTCTCATGCCTGTAATCCCAGCACTTTGGGAGGCTGAGGCCAGTGGATCAGTTGAGGTCAGGAGTTCAAGACCAGCCTGGCAAACATTGTGAAACCCCATCTCTATGAAAAATACAAAAATTAGACAGACATGGTGGCAGGCACCAGTAACCCCAGATACTCAATAGCCTGAGGCAGGAGAATCACGTTAACTAGGGAGGCAAAGGTTGCAGTGAGCCGACATTGTGCCATTGCACTCCAGCCTGGGTAACAGAGTGAGATTCCACCTCAAAAAAAAATATTCTCACATGTCTGTTTATGAGATAGGTATAAATTTATTCATTTACTTTACTTTATAAACACAAGTTCTTATTACGATCTAGGCCCTGGTCTAAGTCCTTTACAAACATTGATTTATTTAATACAAGCGAATCCTCCCTGCCAGAGTTATCTGAGGGTAACTGAAACAGGATTCTATTGTTATTGTTCTTAGTTCTCTGAGCCACTCCTAGGAATGGTAGAGAGTAAGTTATAGCCTTGACCATCAGGACTTAAGTGACCAACTGATTAGTTATTCTAGTTGAATTCATAAAACAATCAATTTAACAAAGACACCAGCTTTGCATTCACAGGAGAAAAAAAAAAACTATACTTACCAGTAATTCAGAGAAAAGATGGCCAGTCATCAAGTGGCTTGGCTTCAGTCCTAGGCTTGTGATTCTAAACAAGCCCTCTAATCACTTTAGAGTTCATTTCCTCATATTTAAACTGAAATAAGTAGATGAGAAATTTAAAAATTAAATTACCTAGATGAGTTATTAGATCGTCTTCACTGATTTTTAAGTCTATATTGCATGGTGAAGACTGTGTTTCACTATACACCACTTTTTTCTTTTCTTTAATTTCATTATTGAAAATTATGTTTTCTGGCCAGGCAAAGTGGCTCTTACCTGCGTGTAATCCCAGCATTTTGGGAGGCTAAGATGGGAGAATTGTTTGAACCCAGGAGTTCAAGATGAGCCTGGACAACATGGCAAGACCCCATGTCTACAAAAAATACAAAAATTAGCTGAGTTAGGTGATATGCACCTGTAGCTGCAGCTACTCGGGAGGCTGAGGTAGGAGGATTGCTTCAGCCTGGGGAGGCCAACGCTGCAGTAAGCCAAGATCATGTCATTGCACTCCAGCCAGCCTGGGTGGCAGAGTGAAAAAAAATATTTATTACCATCATCATACGAAAAATAATTTAACAATAATTATATAACATCCAATACCTAGTGTTCAAAATCTTTCTTTAAAAAAAATAGAGTCTAACTCTGTCACCTAGGCTGGCTGGGGTACACTGGCATGATCTTGGCCTCCCCAGGCTCAAGTGATCCTCCCACCTCTGCCTCCTGAATAGCTGCGACTACAGAAGCATGCCACCATGCCCAGCTAGTTTTTGTATTTTTTGTAGAGACAAGGATTCACCATATTGCCCAGGGTCTTCTCAAACTCCTGAGCTCAAATGATCCTCCCACTTAGGCTGACCTCAAGTCATCTGCCTGCCTCAGCCTTCCAAAGTGCTGGGATTACATGCGTGAGAAACCACACCTGGCCTTGGTATTAGGTTTTCTTTTTTTTCTTTTTTTTTTTTGGCGATATATTATATTTTGGCAATATATTAGGCAAGAGTCTCACTCAATCACTCAGGCTGGAGTGAGGTGGTGCAATCTCAGCTCACTGCAACTTCTGCCTCCCAGGCTCAAGCAATCCTCCCGCCTCAGCAACTCCGGTAGCTGGGACTATAGGAGTGCACTACCATGCCTGACTATTTTTTTTTTTGTATTTTTTGTAGAGATGGGTTTTGCCATGTTGCCCAGGCTGGTCTCAAACTCCTGAGACCAAACAGTCCATCCACCTTGGCCTCCCAAACAGGATTACAGGCACGAGCCACTGTGCCCAGCCTTACTAGGTTTTCCAGGTTTGTAGCATCATAGGTAGGGACTGTTTAGCTGCAATTTTTTTTTAAATATTGAATATATATGGATGTCTAATTTCATTGTTCAAATATTCTGAAATCTGTAAATTAAATATTTATTGAAACGTCTATTCTTAAAATACAAATGAAAAAATATGGCTTCATTTTAGTCTTTATGCATTAACATAGTTTAGCTATTGGAATGACTCAATAAATTGGTGATGGCAATTAAAACATTAAAACATTAAAAACATATGTGTGTCTATCTATGCTTGTACTTGAAGGATAAATTAGCTCCTAGAAACCTATAAGTAATATTTTAAATAAACTTCAGAAAGCAAATGGTATAGAAAACAATGGAGTAATTGGTAAATAAAGGTGATATGTTCTCTACTTAAAAAAAAAAAAAAAAACTGGCTGGGTACAGTGGCTCACACCTGTAATCCCAGCACTTTGGGAGGCCTAGGTGGGCAGATCCTGAGGTCAGGAGTTCGAGACCAGCCTGACCAACATGGAGAAACCCTGCCTCTACTAAAAACACAAAATTAGCCATGCATGGTGGCTCATTCCTGTAATCCCAGCTACTTGGGAGGCTGAGGCAGGAGAATTGCTTTAACCTGGGAGGCAGAGGTTGTGGTGAGCCG
>NW_016108004.1:611725-632637 GCF_001604975.1 Cebus imitator
AAAAAAAAAAAACTTGGCCAGGCACAGTGGCTCTTGCCTATAATCCCAGCACTTTGGGAGGCTGAGGCAGGCAGATCATTTGAGGTCAGGAGCTCGAGACCAGTCTGGCCAACAAGGCAAAACCTCACCCCTACTAATACAAAAATTAGCCAGGCATGGTGGCATATGCCTGTGATCCTAGCTACTTGTGAGGCTATGGCATGAGAATCACCTGAATGTGGGAGGCAGAGGTTGCAGTGAGCCAAGATCGTGCCACTGAACTCCAGCTTGTACAACAGAGTAAAACTATGTCTTAACAAAAACAACAGCAAAAAAAACAGACTGGGTGAAGTGGCTCATACCTGTAACCCCAGCACTTTGGGAGGCAGTGGATCAGCTGAGGTCAAGAATTCGAAACCAGCCTGGCCAACATGGTGAAACCTCATCTCTACTAAAAATACAAAAAATTAGCTGAGTGTGGTGGCAGGCACCTGTAATCCCACCTACTGGAGAGGCTGAGGCAGGAGAATCACTTGAGCCAAGGAGGTGGAGGTTGCAGCACTTCAGCCTGGGTGACAAGAGCAAAACTCCATCTCAAAAAAAAAATGCCTTTATTAGGGAAATTTTCAAAAGTATATTTTAATTAATCCATACATACCCATCATCCAACTCTAATCATTAAACTAATGGCCAGCCATGTTTTATCTATAGTCTCATCCAGTACCTGCCCCCAATTATTTTTTTTCTAAATTATTTTTAAGCACATCTCAGACTTTTTATTATTTTTTCTCATCACATTTCAGTATTTATCATAAACACTCTTTTTGAACATAACCACAGTACCATTATCCTACCAAGAAGAATTTAACAATAATTACACAACATGTAACACCCAATATTCAAACTTTACCATGGTTTATTTGTTTGAATCAGGATCCTAATAAGAGTCTGTACATTGCTGTTAGCTTATACATCTCTTGGTCTCTCTTTCTCTAGGTTACTCCCTCATCATTTTTTCTTATGATTTATTTGTTGAAAAGAAAAAGCAAACTGGTTATTTGTCCTGGTGGTTTTTCAACATTTTAAACTTTGCTGTTGGCATCAATTAGCATGTTTTTCTGTCCCCAGTATATCCTGTGAATTCATAGATAGATCTAGAAGCTTGATTAAATATGTTTTAATATTTGACAAGAATATTTCATAAATGGTGATATGTGCTTTTCTCAGGAGACTGTCTTCTTATGATGTAGGCTGCCATTGATAAGCATTTCCTAGATCCATAATTTATTAGAAGTTGCATAGTGTTAACATTCTGATTACATCATCCCTTCTTCATTTATTGGCTGGAATAATTCTATAAAGAGCAATTTCTCCTTATCTACTATTTACTTACCCTTAGTTACATTCATATAAGAAAGGTAGGCCGGGCGCGGTGGCTCACGCCTGTAATCCCAGCACTGTGGGAGGCCGAGGCGGGTGGATCACGAGGTCAAGAGATCGAGACCATCCTGGTCAACATGGTGAAACCCCGTCTCTACTAAAAATACAAAAAATTAGCTGGGCATAGTGGCGCGTGCCTATAATCCCAGCGACTCAGGAGGCTGAGGCAGGAGAATTGCCTGAACCCGGGAGGTGGGGGTTGCGGTGAGCCGAGATCGTGCCATTGCACTCCAGCCTGGGTAACAAGAGGGAAACTCCGTCTCAAAAAAAAAAAAGAAAGAAAGGTAAAACAACTTCTTGATTCACTTATCTACTAGTTTTCAAAATGATGAGTTGCTTTTTTGTCAGCCTTCAAAAGTAATGTTATGACGTTTAGATTGAACATATCTGATGTGTTTCAACCTACTGCGATTATTAGTCCCATTAGTACTCAAATTTGGCCAGTGGAAGCCTTTTGGAGTCAGCTTTTGAACCCTTTCAAAAAAAACCCTATTAGACTTTGATGACTTCTTTGTTTTTCATGTGACAAAATGTTCTAATCTCATACTGTATATTTTCTGTCCCAAATATGAAATTAGCCATTTCTCTAAAGAGTGTTCACCTGTGATTTATTAATAAATGACTATTACATCAATGAAAATAAATAAAAAATAAAAGGAAGACTTCTCAAAGCTGATTCCTTCATTTACCAGAAAAATAGTGAATTCTGTGTACCTTGTTTCGCTTATGGGTTACACACCATACTCAAAAAGAAGAATAGAAATAATTTTCATGTTTGAAAACATATATTTGAATCAAGTTGTAAACATTCATTTGTATAATACTTTAGTTAGAGATTTTTGGATTTGTAGGATTTGTT
The DNA here is from genome assembly GCF_001604975.1 of Cebus imitator. NCBI lineage: Eukaryota > Metazoa > Chordata > Mammalia > Primates > Cebidae > Cebus > Cebus imitator. The sequence continues at coordinate 614,004 of NW_016108004.1, forward strand.
ATGATTGTCAAAATGGACCTTTTTTTTTTGAGATAGAGTCTTAGTCACCCATGCTGGAGTGCAGTGGCATGATCTCCATTCACTGCAACCACCACCTACCAGGTTTAGGTGATTCTCATGTATTTTTGGTAGAGATAGTGTTTCTACTTTGTTAGCCAGGCTTGTCTTGAACCCCTTACCTCAGGTGATATGCCAACCTTGGCTTCCCAAAGTGCTGGGATTACAGGTGTGAGCCTCTGTGCCCAGCCCAAAATAGACTTTCATCCAAAGATTTTATGTTAAGTAATGTACTTTTTTCATATGAAAACATTTCTCTATTTTTTTTAAAGTATCTGGAAGGATGCTGAACATACAGAAATATTTCTTAAACCAGAAATCCTTTCAAAGACCCAAACTTAATTGCCAAATCTGATTAAAGATTATTCTTTCCCTCATCCATTGTAATGTTTTCCTGCAGGATCATTGGGAAAATTGGCAGTATAACATCAAGTATATTTAACCTTGTTCCCCAAATGTCAGTCTATATCAATTAAGACACAAAGCTTCTTAATACTCAAACTTTTAGAGTCGATCTAAATTTTCAAAGCAAACAGAACAAACCTAGCCTTTTAAAGTGATAATATAGTCTAAGCCCTCTAAGCCAATATAAACTGGACAACCATAGAAATTCTCAGGCCAGCTGAGTTTCCCCCCATCTCTACCACCATCTCCTCCTTTAAAGAACAATGAAATCTGTGATTAGTATTTTTTGTACATTGCAACTGTAAACAAATGTGTATTAAATGGTAATAAGGTTTAAATATATTGCATACTAATATCAATTGTACTCATAAAGTTAAAGGTTTCAAAGATACATGGTTATGAAGCAAATTAAATTTAATATTTCTGACACACATAGTGCCCACATCCTGTCTTTGGTTCTTTAAATAACTTTTATAGGTTGTTAGGATTTTTTAACAAAGAAATTATTCCAATAATGTAAGAAAAGTTACAGGTTAATTTACAAGCATGTGCAGAAGTCTTAAAATTCTTGTTCTGCCTTAATGGCCTTTCTAAATACTTTTTAGTTTATTAGGTTAAAATTTTTGTTGTAAGGTACATTACTTGTAACACAAACTTAAATAGATATATTAATATGCCAAGTATTGCATAAAAAATTACTGGTTATTTACATACACACGCACACACACACACACACACACACATATATATATACACACATACATATATATATGTATGTGTGTATATATATATGTGTGTGTGTGTATATATATATTTATATGTATACTTATAATTTATTTATTATAATATATTTATAATTATAAATATATATTTATATTTATACATATATATATATATATGTATGTGTGTGTATATATATATTTAATTTATTTTATTGTATTTTAGGTTTTGGGGTACATGTGAAGAACATGCAAGATTGTTGCATAGGTACACACGTGGCAGAGTGATTTGCTGCCTTCCTCCCCATCACCTACATCTGGCATCTCTCCCCTTGCTATCTCTCCCCAGCTTCCCACCCCCCACCGCCCCTCCCCTATTTCCCCCCAACTGACCCCAGTGTGTAGTGCTCCCCTCCCTGTGTCCATGTGTTCTCATTGTTCAACACCTGCCTACAAGTGAGAACATGCGGTGTTAGATCTTCTGCTCTTCTGTCAGTTTGCTGAGAATGATGGTTTCCAGGTTCATCCATGTCCCTACAAAGGACACAAACTCATTGTTTTTGATGCCAAAACCCATCGGTGTGCTGTATCCAGGAAACCCATCTCACATGCAAGGATACATAAAGGCTCAAAATAAAGGGATGGAGGAAGATTTACCAAGCAAATGGAGAGCAAAAAAAAGCAGGAGTTGCAATTCTCATCTCTGATAAAGTAGACTTTAAAACAACAAAGATCAAAAGAGACAAGGGACATTACATAATGGTAAAAGGATCAATGCAACAAGAAGAGCTAAGGATCCTAAATATATACACACCCAATACAGGAGCACCCAGGTACATAAGGCAAGTTCTTAATGACTTACAAAGAGACTTGGACTCCCACACAATAATAGTGGGAGACTTTAACACCCCATTGTCAACATTAGACAGATCAACGAGACAGAAAATTCACAAGGATATCCAGGACTTGAATTCAGACCTGGACCAAGCACACCTAATAGACATTTACAGAACTCTCCACCCCAAATCCACAGAATATACATTCTTCTTCTCAGCACCACATCACACCTACTCTAAAACTGACCACATAATTGGGAGTAAATCACTCCTCAGCAAATGCAAAAGAACAGAAATCGTAACAAACAGTCTCTCAGACCACAGTGCAATCAAGTTAGAACTCAGAATTCAAAAACTAACTCAGAACCGCACAGCTTCATGGAAACTGAACAACTGACTCTTGAATGTTGACTGGATAAACAATGAAATGAAGGCAGAAATAAAGATGTTCTTGAAAACCAATGAGAATGAAGACACAACATACCAGAATCTCTGGGACACATTTAAAGCAGTCTCTAGAGGAAAATATATAGCAATAAGTGCCCACATGAGAAGCAAGGAGAGATCTAAAATTACACCCTGTCGTCAAAATTGAAACAGCTAGAGGAGCAAGATCAAAAAAACTCAAAACCTAGCCGAAGACAAGAAATAGCTAAGATCAGAGCAGAACTGAAGGAGATAGAGACACAAAAAACCCTTCAAATAATCAATAAATCCAGGAGCTGGTTTTTTGAAAAAATCAACAAAATAGATAGACCACTAGCCAGATTAATAAAAAAGAAAAGAGAGAATAACCAAATTGATGCAATAAAAAACGATAAAAGGGATATCACCACAGATTCCACAGAAATTCAAACCATCATCAGAGATTATTACAAACAACTCTATGCACACCAACTAATAAACCTGGAAGAAATGGATAAATTCCTGGACACTTGCATCCTCCCAAGCCTAAACAAGGAAGAAGCCCAAACCCTGAACACACCCATAAAAAGGTCTGAAGTTGAGGCAGCAATTAAGAGCTTACCATCCAAAAAAAGCCCAGGTCCAGATGGGTTCACAGCCGAATTCTACCAGACATACAAAGACGAGCTGATACCATTCCTTCTGAAACTATTCCAAACAATACAAATGATCGCCATTCTAACTGGCATGAGATGATATCTCAATGTAGTTTTGATTTGCATTTCTCTGATGACCAGTGATGATGAGCATTTTTTCATATGTTTGTTGGCCTTATGTATGTCTTCCTTTGTAAAGTATCTGTTCATATCCTTTGCCCACTTTTGAATGGGCTTGTTTGTTTTTTTCTTTGTAAATTCTGGACATCAGCCCTTTGTCAGATAGGTAAACTGCAAAAATTTTTTCCCATTCTGTTGGTTGCCAATTCACTCTAATAACTGTTTCTTTTGCCGTACATAAGCTGTGAAGTTTGATTAGGTCCCATTTGTCTATTTTGGCTTTTGTTGCCAATGCTTTTGGTGTTTTGGTCATGAAGTCCTTGCCTATGCCTATGTCCTGAGTGGTTTTGCCTAGATTTTCTTCTAGAGTTTTTATGGTATCATCAGAGATTATTACAAACAACTCTATGCACATAAACTAGTAAACCTGGAAGGAATGGATAAGTTCCTGGACACTTGCCTCCTCCCAAGCCTAAACCAGGAAGAAGCTGAAACCCTGAACAGACCCATAACAAGGTCTGAAGTTGAGGCAGCAATTAAGAGCCTACCAACCATAAAAAGCCCAGGTCCAGATGGGTTCACAGCCAAATTCTACCAGACATACAAAGAGGAGCTGGTACCATTCCTTCTGAAACTATTCCAAACAATACAAAAACAGGGAACCCTTCCCAAATCATTTTATGAGACCAACATCATCCTGATACCAAAACCCAGCAGAGACTCAACAAGAAAAGAAAACTTCAGGCCAATATCCATAATGAACATAGACGCAAAAATCTTCAATAAAATACTGACAAGCTGATTGCAACAGCACATCAAAAAGCTTATCCACCATGATCAAGTAGGCTTCATCCCGGGGATGCAAGGCTGGTTCAACATACGCAAGTCTATAAACGTAATTCACCACATAAACAGAACCAAAGACAAAAACCACATGATTATCTCAATTGATGCAGAGAAGGCCTTTGACAAAATTCAACAGCCCTTTATGCTAAAAACACTCAATAAACTAGGTATTGATGGAACGTATCTCAAAATAATAAAAGCTATTTATGACAAACCAAAAGCCAGTATCATACTGAATGGGCAAAAACTGGAAGCATTCCCCTTGAAATGTGGCACCAGACAAGGATGCCCTCTCTCACCACTCCTATTCAATATGGTACTGGAAGTTCTAATCAGAGAAATCAGGCAAGAAAAAGAAATAAAGGGTATTCAAATAGGAAAGGAGGAAGTCAAATTGTCTCTATTTGCAGACGACATGATTGTATATCTAGAAGACCCCATCGTCTCAGCCCAAAAGCTCCTGAAACTGATAAGCAAGTTCAGCAAAGTCTCAGGATACAAAATCAATGTGCAAAAATCACATGCATTCCTATACACCAATAACAGGCTTAAAGAGAGCCAAATCAAGAACAAACTGCCATTCACAATTGCCACAAAGAGAATAAAATACCTAGGAATACAACTAACAAGGAACATAAAGGACCTCTTCAAGGAGAACTACAAGCCACTGCTCAACGAAATAAGAGAGGACACAAACTCACTTTGTTGCCTAGGCTGGATTCTCTCACTCATTTTTCCTACCTTGTCACTTGTTGTCTCTGACTTTGTATCTACTCTTGCTTTCAGGCACCCTTCCTCAATTTCCCATAATATAGAACCAAATTATATATTTGTAACTTATTGAAGATCCTTTTATCCCTCTTTAAAAGTTTAGAGTCGATGAGTAAAACGGTTTTGGCAAGTGTACTGTCCAAGATGTTAGTAACCAAAACAATTCTGAGAAGGATTTTGGTTTATTTAATAGCGTGCAATTTTTATAGTCACTGGGCCTTCACCCTGAAGTATATGTGCATACAATTTGATTTATTTGGACATACATAGAGTATACACTATTTTAAGATATACAACATTTAATAACAAGAATATATATATATATATATATAATAGGGCCAGATGAAGTGGCTGATGCCTATAATCCAAGCACTTTGGGAGGCTCAGGTGGGCGGATCACAAGGTCAAGAGATTGAGACCATCCTGGCCAACATGGTGAAACCCTGTCTCTACTAAAAATAAAAAAAATTAGCTGGGCATGGTGGCATGCGCCTGTAGTCTCAGCTACTCAGGAGGCTGAGGCAGGAGAATCTCTTGAACTCGAAATGTGGAGTTTGCAGTGAGTGGAGATCGTGCCACTGTACTCCAGCCTGGTGGTGGAGCAAGACTCCGTCTCAAAAAAAAAACTATATATATATAGATATATATATAAAATATAAAATATATATTTATATATATATTTAATATATATAAACATATATATAATATACATTATATATAATATATATAATATATAACATATATATAAACATATATATTATATATATGTTATATAATATAAACATATATATTATATATATGTTTATATATATATTATATATAAATATAAACATTTAATAGCAAGAATATGTAAAATACATGATAATTTATGAAGTATTTCAATATTTATGTCACTTGAAAAAATAATTTATCAAGTAAATACTTTTGTTTTCCCCTATTATTAGCCTTGGTTGTTTTTTGTTTTTTGTTTTTTTGTTTTTTTAAGAGACCAGGTCTCACTCTGTTGCCCAGGCTGGAGTGCAGTGGTGAGATCATAGCTCACTGCAGCCTCAAATTACTGAGCTCAAGTGATCCTTCCACCTCAGCCTCCCAACTAGCTAGGACTACAGGCACGTGTCACTACCATGCCCAGATATTTTTTTAATTTTTATTTTTGTAGAGGAAGGGTATCACTATGTTGCCCAGGCTGGCCTTGAACTCCCAGGCTCAAGTGATCCTCCTGCTGGGCCTCCTAAAGCACTAGGATTACAGGCATGAGCCACCTTGACCAGCGCCTGGCCTGCTATTATTATCCTTAATTTTTTTTCTTGAGATGTAATCTCACTCTGTTGCCCAGGCTGGAGTGCAGTGGCACGATCTCAGCTCATTGCAACCTCTGCCTCCCACGTTCAAGCAATTCTCCCACCTCAGCCTTCAGAATAGCTGGGATTACAGGCATGTGCCACCATGTCCAGCTAATTTTTGTGTTTTGTATTTTTAGCACAGATGGGGTTTCACTATGTTGGCCAGGCTGGTCTTGAACTCCTGACCTCAAATGATCCACCTACCTATGTAGCATGAGTTCTGTTTTCCAGCTGAAACTCCAAGCATACCTGACACATAACAGGTGCTCCATAAATTATACCTTGAATAAATAAAAATTAGGTTTTAGTATATAGAATACACTGAGTCTGTTGGTTTCTTGAGAAATTTTTATGTAAATGGAAATTCTAAAACAAAATGTGGACATTTCTCAGACTTATGCTAATAACTGAATTATTTTAAATCTATTTGAGCTATTATGTTAAAGCTGTCTGAGTTATAATTCTTCTTGAGTAATATGTCATGTACATCCTCCTAGCCTGTTTTCATTGGAGAACTAGAAAGGCAAGCAGGTTGACTTAGTGTCTCAGAGTGGTGCAGTCTCAGCTCACTGCAACCTCCACCTCCCAGTTCAAGCTATTCTCCTGTCTCAGCCTCCTGAGTAGCAGGGACTACAGGTGAACACCACCATTCCCAGCTAATTTTTGCATTTTTATTAGAGACAGGGTTTTAATTTGAGGCTGCAGTGAGCTATGATCTCACCACTGCACTCCAGCCTGGGCAACAGAGTGAGACCCGGCCTCTTAAAAAAACAAAAACAAACAAAAAACAACCAAGGCTAATAATAGGGGAAAACAAAAGTATTTACTTGATAAATTATTTTTTCAAGTGACAGAAATATTTCTTTTTTGAAAGTGATTTGTACAGCCTTTTGCTTTCAGAGTAACCATTCTTTATTAAGTTTTCATGGAAAATAATGTTAAGGAAGATTTAGTTTTAATGTTTTTTTCATATGAAAAAGAGGCTTTTATTGTTTTGCCTAGTTTAGACATCAGTGACATCTTCTGAATTTTATGAGACAGGAAACTAAGTTTACTATCTGTAAATGTAAACATATTCCATTAAGAAACATGTAGTCTTTTAAGAATGTAATAACCTAATGGCTTACTGTTTTTCTTAATCTTTTAAAAAAAAAACTTCAGAAGAATCTTTTAGGAAGTAATATGCCTTGTTTTGAAGAAACATTTATCTGAAGTTCAACATTTCCTACAGTTTCACTTCAGTTTGTTTTTCTTCTGTAAAATGCAAGAAAATTTAATATTTTGACTGAAGTGTTTGTTGAGTGTATAATTTAAAGGCAAATAAACTTGGTACATATTTCATGGCTATTTAAAAATGTATAGTTGTGTCAAAATTTATTCTTTTTAAAGTAAGTATTCATATCTAGTATAAAATTAAAGGATTATTATTTATTTTCACCAAAAATCTATTACAGATTTTTTTTTTTGACATGAAGTCTCACTCTGTTGCCCAAGCTGGACTGCAGTGCCGTGAACTCGGCTCACTGCAACCTTCATTTCCAGGGTTCAAGTGATTCTCCTGCCTCTGCCTCTCAAGTAACTGGGATTACAGGCGGCCACCACCACACCTGGCTAATTTTTGTATTTTTAGAAACAGGGTTTTGCCATGTTGACCAGGCTGGTCTTGAACTCTAAACGTCAGGCGACGTGCTCACCTCAGCCTTCCAAAGCATTGGGATTACAGATGTGAGCCACCCATGCCTCGCCTATTACAGATTTAATAATATAATAATCAGGCTGGGCATAGTGGCTCATGCCTGTAATTCCAGTACTCTGGGAGGCCAAGGCAAGCAGATCATTTGAGACCAGCCTGGGTAACATGACAAAACCACATCTCTAAAAAAATACAAAAATTAGCCAGGTGTAGTGGCACACCTGTGGTCCCAGCTACTCAGGAGGTTGAGGCTAGAGAATCACTTGAGCATGGGACATGGAGTTTGCAGTGAGCTGAGATCACACCACTGTATTCCAGTCTGGGCAACAGAGCAAGATCCTATCTCAAAAAAAAATAATAATAATAATCTGATAGTTACGAGAACTGTTATTTTATTTTATTTTTGAGATAGTCATGATGGATGGTGAGTGGAGAGCCAGCACATCATATGGAAAGAGCAGGAGCAAGAGGTCAGGGTCAGGTGCCACTCACTTTTAAAGAACCAGATCTTGCGGCCAGGTGTGGTGGCTCAAGCCCATAGTCCCAGCACTTTGGGAGGCCGAGACAGGTGGATCATGAGGTCAGGAGCTCAAGACCAGCCTCACCAAGATGATGAAACCCTCCTTTTCTAAAAATACAAAAATTAGCCAGGCATGGTGGCCAGCACCTGTAATCCCAGATACTTGGGAGGCTAAGGCAGAGAACTGCTTAAACCTGGGAGGCAGAGGTTGCAGTGAGCCAAGGTCACGCCACTGCCCTCCAGCCTGGGCAACAGAGCAAGACTCTGTCTAAAACAAAAACAAAAACAGATCTTGTGTAAACTCAGAGCTAGAAATCACTAATCACCACGGGGATGGTACTAAGTTATTCATAAGGGATCCACCCCCATGATCCAGGCGCCTCCCACCAGGTCTCACCTCCATCACTGAAGATTACATTTCAGCATGAGATTTAGAGGGGACAAACATCCGAACCATATCAGATGGAGTCTCTCTTTGTTGCCCAGAACTCCTGACTTCAAGTGATCCTCCCACCTTTGCCTCCCAAAGTACTAAGATTATAGGCACAAGCTACCGTGCTTGGCCCAAAACCTTTTTTTTTTAAGACAGAGTTTCATTCTTGTTGCCCAAGCTGGAGTGCAATGGTGTGATCTTGGCTCACTGCAACCTCCTCTTCCCAGATTCAAGCATCCTGGGAGCTCAGCCTCCCCAATAGCTGGGACTTTAGGCATGTGCCATTGTGCCCAGCTAATTTTCATATATTTAATAGAGATGGGATTTACCATGTTGGCCAGGATGGTCTTGATCTCTTGACCTTGTGATCCACCCACCTCGGCCTCCCAAAATGCTGGGATTACAGGAGTGAGCCACTGTGCCCAACCTGAAAAGTTTTTTATTGGTAATCAAAGAGCCTCACTAGCTAGAGATAATTAATAATTCCAGGAGCTGTAGCAAGAAGAGATGGGGCCCATCAGAATAAGGAAGAACTGGACTTATTGGGAAAGTATGGAGAGAAATATCTTTAATTTTTTTAAGATAAAAAGAAGCATTTCAGTGTTTGTAAGCGATTTGAATTGGTCCTCAACTTGTTTTATCCTCTTATTTGGACAAGTATCAGCTGCCACCATTGTCATTTGTGCCTTTAGATCTGCTAGTAGATCAGCCATCCCCCGAAAGAGGAAAAGCTATGTTTTAGTGTGTAGAAACAAATCTTTAATTAAGTCATCATTTTTTGGATAGTGACATAAATATATTTGTGTGGTGTTGGCTACCAGTATGTTGCTTTTTATGCCAATAGTAAGTGATGCTCCTTTAAACAGAATATAAATTCCTTTGCAAGTATTTGGAAAAGACTAGATGCCCTTTATAGAAACAGCATTTTATTTCCCCAAAGGAAAGTCAGTTCACAAAGTTGTTAAGTCTAGTAGCTATTTTTTTAGCCCTTCACTGTCTTTGGTGCTCCTTTTGATTTTTAAAATGGTTAATGACAGATACTCCATGGAATCCTTAGAAATCCACTGATTTGATTATTGTTTGCCGTCTTTATTCCATATAGAAAGAATACGTGGGTTAAACACAAAGGCAACTCCAAAATTCCTTTAGTCACTGAAGCAGAATACCATTATTACTTCAAAGAAAGCAAATTGAAAAACACCCTAAAAGTCCAAAGTTATTTATAGATTGTATGTAACATTGGGCATTTTGTAATGCAGCTTAATGGGTTTAGTGCAGTGACTTTCCACTCATTTCATGATCTGATTGGAACATTAAAAAGCTTTAACTAACCCTGACAGTCTTTGACAGCTGGCATTTACTAAAGAGCTTATTACATTTTTCCTCCAGGATTAATACTCTGGCTAGCTAATTGACCAGAGTACTTAATCATTTTGGAAAATAATTTGTCTTACATGTGATGGCCCAAATAAAGGAGAAGAACGCAGCCTGTGAAATCTGCCTCTGTGTTCACCAATATCCTTCTTCTAGTTGCCAACTGTTGCATGGGACTGACTGTATAAATTGTAAATTTCAAAAGGCCACGGCTTATGTTGCTTTCTGTATTAGCTCAGGAAACAATCCAACTTTAAATAGTGTCCTTTAAGAAGAATCTTATAATAGAATAATGTGCTTCCTGTTGTATATCTATTAACAACTGAATTCCAAGGCCATTTATTTTCTAGGTCTAGAGAGTGTACCAAAAGGGTCTTAGAACATGGTTCAAATGCATATGGAAATCAAAGCCGAAATTGCAGACCACCTACCTTTTTCTTTTTCCTTTTTTTTTTCTTGAGATGGAGTTTAGCTCTGTAGTCCAGGCTGGAATGCAGTGGAGTGATCTCAGCTCACTGCAACCTCCGCCTCCAGGGTCCCAGTTCAAGCAGTTCTCCTGCCTCAGTCTCCCAAGTAGCTGGGATTACAGGCACACACCGCCATGCCCAGCTAATTTGGCATTTTTAGTAGAGAAGGGTTTCACCATGATGGCCAGGCTGGTCTTGAACCCCTGACCTCAGGTGGTCCACTACCTCAGCCTCTCAAAGGGCTGGGATTACAGGCATGAGCCACCACATCTAGCCCTTTTTCTTTAGATTAATACTTGCTCTCATTTTGCTTTAATTAGGAGGCAATAATAAAATAAGCCAGTTCATGTAAACTATCAAATAAATGCAAATGTGTTATGTGCCTAATTAACATTTATACATTTTTAAGGTCTGTGCACTTTTTGAATATGTTTCTTAACTTTTTGAGGTAACACAGTACAGAACACTTTTTGGCAATTTGAGTAAAATAAAAGGCTAAATATATTCCTGAAACTAAAAATATATAAATTTACAGAATTATTTTGAATTGACTATGAAAATATGAACAAATTAGTAACTTGCCAAAGCTGTCTTTACAAAGGCAAAGTCAAAGTTTATACTGAAAAATGACTTTGTATGCAGGTGTGTGTCTTTTTTGTTTTTTTGGGTTTTTTTTTGTATATTTTGTCCAATGATTGGGTTCTAAGGTGTGTGTCTTATAGAAGTCTTGTCTTACACAGGCATTCTACCCTATGTTAGTGACTAATGAGTGTGAGTAAAGGATTTACTCCTACAAAAAGACTCTAAGTGCTTGCATCATTCATTTTGCTTGGCATAAAGGAGTCTTTAGCCCAGGGAGTGGGTAAGATAGCATCCTGATGATTAACTTTCTTTAAACTTGGTTATATCAGTAATCAATCAATATCATTATTGCAGCGAGGTAAGGAGTAGATTACATATGCAACAGATCCCTCTTTTTTAAACAATTCATGGCAGCCAGGAGAGAAATAATTCTGTACCTTTATTAAATATGTGAATTATTCCTCCACTCATACCAGCTTAGCTCCTCTTCCTCTTCCTTTTAATGAGAGCAATTTAAATACAGCTGCTTGGTGTGTGGCAGTCAGGCCTGGGGTGAGCATTTTGTCTCAGGGAATGGAGAAGAATCATTAAAAGTTATCTGTTTTTTTTTTAATCCTTGACCCTACTGTCTTAAGATAATCTTAAAAAGAGAAAGTTGACTGTAAACATTATTTAGCCCCACCTCATTCTTGCAAAAGATATTAAAAAATGAAACACAGATCCCATATAAGTATTTCTAAGAGACTTGGACAAACATATGCTTTCTGCTCCTACACTCCCTCTTTTGGCAAACTGGAAGTACTTTCTTGGCACACACCAATATTTTCACAATTTCCTTTCTAGAATTGCTGAGAGTCTTGAGTCACCAAACTTGGTTTACTGCTATGGAAATTCACTATTCCAAGCACAGGAAGAAATTAAAGATTTTTGTTTTTCAGTGAATGTATGTGTTTCCACCTCAGTTCAGAGTGTAACAGCAGGTTCCTTGCTTGGCTTAATGCTGCATGAAATATCCTGGTAAACAGTCATAGAATTTTGGAGCTTGAAAGGAACCTCAGAATGATTCACGTAATCACTTATTAGATTAGGACCTTTGAGGGATCTCTTCCAACCTCTCTCCAGTGTGCAAATCAGTTCTGTAGTGCATATAGGGAATCACCTTCCAGCCATGGTGGTGTACCCACAAAGCAGTTCACTCCTCATGAGGGAGCCTGTTTTATTGTTAGAGCACAGGCTGATTAAGCTATTTATTCTGAAAGTGAATCAAACTTACAGAGAAAGGACTTTTTATAAACATCTGTTATGCAAAGCAAGATTTAACAAGTTTTATTCTCTGAAGCTCTAATCATGATCATGATTATATGACTGATTCAAACAACTAACCTGGTACTGAGCATTCCGTTTGTACCAGGCACTGTCCTAAGTGCTTTACGTATGTAGAACTAACGTAACTCTCACAATAACCTTATGAGGCAGCTGTAATTATCCCCATTTTATAGATAAGGAAACTGAAACACAGAGAAACTTTCACAATATTACACAACTAATGATTGTGGCAGAGCCAGGATCTAAAACCTGTGCTCTTAGTTACTATGCTATATTGCAGTGTGACCCATGTATATATACCCATTGTATATAAGGAAACAGATTGATGTCAATTTATGAGTTATGGTATAAAATAATTTTTAGTGCTTATAAGATTATAGTGCCTTTTTTCAAAAAAAAGTGTTTGCTTGCTATACCTGAAGAACAAACTTTAGTAAATGATTAACAGTAACCTCAACCAACCAGATGAGGGAATTATATTGAAAATGAATGTCCAGTAAATGAATGAAAGAAATCAGTAGTCGTTTTAAATAGAGAGCACATTGAAACTTTGTAGAGTTATCATTTAAATCTATCTGTCAGTATGTTAAAATAGTGCATGTCTGCAATTGCTGGACATTTAGATAAAGTCCAGTTTTTCACTTTATGAACAATGCTGAAATGAAACTTAAAGATTGAAATACAGCTGGATGTATTGCTCATGCCTAGCACTTCAGGAGACTGAGGCAGGAGGATCGCTTGAGCTCAGGAGTTTGAGATCAGCGTAGCCAAAATGTTGAAACCCTGTCTCTACTTAAAGTCCAAAAAATTAGCTTGGTGTGGTGGCACACGCCTGCAATACCAACTACTCGGGAGGCTGAGGCAGGAGAATCGCTTGAACCCAGGAGGTGGAAGTTGCAATGAACCGAGATTGTGCCACTGCACTTCAGTCTGGGAGACAGAGCGAGATTTCGTCTCCAAAAAAAAAAAGGTTGAAATACAATAAAATATTAAGCAAAACCACAAAATTTATCAATTTTGGTTAAATCCAGAATCTGTTGAACAGTTTTATAGATATTTCTTGTCTTTTTCTGTGAAAATACCAACAGGTAATTTCTTAACCAAAGAAATTAGCAAGATAATACTTGATTAATTGGAGAATGAAATTGAAAGTCCACTCATTTATTTTTATGCAAGCATTTGTTATCTTGTGTGCCTGACACAGTGCTAAGTGCTAAAATAGAAATTGAACATGACCTACTTTTTGCTCTCAAAGACCTCACAGTCTAGAAGACTCAAATATTATGCAGCAAAATAAGTGCTGTGTGTACAAAGAACAGGGAGCTCAAAGGAAGCAGCAATTAACTCTGATGGGGAATTGTGGAAAGATTAACAATCTTTATGAGTTGTGGAAAGAGGAGATGGGAATTGAGTTGGATTTGTAAGGATGAGTTAAAATTTTGATAGGCATGGGAAAAGTGAAGACATAAAGGCATTTAAGGATACGGCATGTTAAGGAAAGGACAAGAAGTCTAGTATGGCTCAGTAAGTTACACAGGTGCATGGGGGATGGGGAAGGAATTCCTATTATATATGAAGCTCTTGGATTCTGTAATGCGCTGGACACTCAGCTAAGCTGAATGAAAATGTGCAGTAAAAATATAAGATATGGCCCCTGTTGTTAATAGGACTAGCAATACATTAAACAACAGTAAACACATCAAGAAGTAATAACCAAGTGCTAAATTGTGTGGAGCAATAGAAATTCAAATTGGGGATATAGGGAAGACAAGAGGCTCAAGAAAAAGTAGAGTCAAGGAGACTTTATCAAAGAGGCAGGAATTCATCTGGGCCTGGAAGGATGGGTAAGATGCAGACAGGTGAATGGGAGAGCATGGCAGAACAGCAGCAGTGAAACCAGAAAGTATTTATCACTCGTGTTTCCCTTATCCGGCTCTATAGTAAGTTTACTGAGCAAGAAAAGGCATGACTGTGATTTTTAAGCAGCTTAAAGTCCAGTTGTCAAGATAAGCGATGTAATTAACAAAGCACTGCTGGATTAGCCAGTAGGCAAACACGCACTGCAGATTTTCTGAAAATATTTGATTTCAAAAATCAAAGAAGTTTACATTAGAAAAAGCAAAATTCAGCCAGGTGAGGTGCCTCACGCCTGTAATCCCAGCACTTTGGGAGGCCAAGATGCGCAGATCACTTGAGGTCAGTGGTTTGAGACCAGCCTGGCCAACACAGCAAAATCCCTGTCTCTACCAAAAATACAAAAATTACCCAGTTGTAGAGGCACGTGCCTGTAATTCTAGCTACTTGGGAGGCTGAGGCATGACAATCGCTTGAACCCAGAAGACAGAGGCTGCAGTAACCCAAGATTGCACCACTATACTCCAGCCTGGGTGATGGAGTGAGACTCTGTCTCAAAAAAAGAGAGAAAGAAAAAGCAGAACTCTGTTAGACTTCCTTATATTCATTTTATGGTTTAGTTTTTGTTTCTTATTGCATATAGTGGGGAGGGAATTATAATCTTTTGGGAGTTAGAGTCTCCAAAAATTTTAGTTCAGGTTCCTGGAATGGGATAAAAACCACATGGATAGTAGAGTTTATAACCCCCACAGAACTCAAAGTGGGGGAAAACACAGGTTGGAGCAATCTGGTCAGCCTAGAGGAGGAAACATTCAAGTTAAACCTCTTACAGAAGCTTGAGTAGAAATTGGCTCTGAGAGGGAGCAAGAACTCTGCAGAGAAGACGAAGCCCCAAAAGGGAATACCCTGAGGTACATGCCAGACATGGCCAGAGGGAATAGAGATGAAGCTGGAAAGGAGTGGGAGATTGAAGCTGAAGGTTTCTAGCTGGTGCAATATCAGTCATGGTCTGCTGATAATAACTATAGGAGTTCTTCTTTTTTACCTTTTTTTTTTTTTTGAGTTTTTTTTTTTTTGAGACAAAGTCTCACTCTGTTGCCCAGGCTGGAGTGCAGTGGTATGATCTTGGCTCACTGCAACCTCTACCTCCTAGATTCAAGTAATTTTCGTGCCTCATCCTCCCAAGTAGCTAGATTACAGGTTCATGCCACCACGCCCAGCTAATTTTTGGATTTTTAGTAGAGATGGGGTTTCACCAGGTTGGCCAAGCTGGTCTCAAACTCTTGACCTCAGGTGATCCACCTGCCTTGGCCTCCCAAAGTGCTGGGATTACAGGCATGAGCCACTACTCCCAGTCTCATTTGATTCTTTGATTCAGTTTACAACTCTGTATCACCTATACCATCACTTTTTTGTTACATGTAACATTTTCAGATTTGTGAAAAAGATTTGATAGTCCTAAGGAATTAATCTGAGAAACAGAATATTTAGAAGTTATATTTTTATTGGGAGACATTTTTATAAGTTTATGTAATTTCCTATATTTAAAAAAAAATGTGAGAAAAATCAAAGCTGGTTTTTCTCTGTGCTTTTTTTTTCCTAAGAGGAGGAAAAAGGACTTTTTACAGGAAAATTGTCAAGTCAGCAAGGAGAGCCTCAGCCCTTGAAGAGACCCACTTGCTAGTGACTTGGCAGTGTCAAACAAATGTTCAACTTTTATTCTGACACTTCTTGAAGAATTTGATTGAAACTATATATGTCCAGATAACACTCAGCAAAGGGCCCTTCTTGCATTTGTTTCAAGATATATTTGGAGACAAAGAGATGACCTTCAGCTCAGCTGCTTTTCCAATTTAGGACTTCTCTCTAGGTCTACTGAATAATAATATTCCCCAACATTGAAAATTCAACAAATGGAAAAACATTTTAGTTACTATGTAAGCCCTATGGTAGAGGACTTTTTCTCCCAGTGATCTGTTCTGCTTCTAAAAGAAATAATATATTTAGCCCACAAACTCTATATTAGCTTTCTGACCATCTACTTCAAAATACATTTAGGAACACATTTGCTTTTCATCAGAGTGCTGTTTTGTAATCTAAATTGAGCTACCCTTGCCTTTTAAAATATTTTAGCATCTAAGAAATAAACAACCCACAGTTAACTCTTCGCCTTTGCTTTCTGGCATTCAAATTTTCATTTGAAGCCAGGGTTCATTGAAGCTTGATGTAAGATCTAAAAGGAGACTTTGGAGGCCCTGACATCCCCTTCTAAGGCGATTTCCACCTGTCCAGATGACAATAGAAGTCCTGCTGGTCTAACCTCAAGCCTGAATGCCAAGGTCCAGTTGTGTCTACATTTAGCCCATGGAGATGGATGTTTTAACTATCATTAAAGTGACATCCTTTCAGTCACCATTTTGCATATTTTGGAAGTTTCAGCAGTTCCATTTTTAATTTGTTGTCATGGTCACAGGATAAGATGTAGGTAACCTCTTTGATAGGGTGGTTTTACTTTTAAGCAATTAAATACTTATTTTAGTCTGATCATTGTCCTACATGGTGTATTACCAGGGATAGTCACATTTTCTATTTTCATATGGTTTCCTAAGATGTTATAGGCAATTAGAGCATTTATAGAGATTAATATGTTGTTAGCTACAGTCTCTGGCATGTGCAATATATTAATTTCCAATAAAATGCTGTGTTACACATATGCACATGCAAACACACACATGTGGAAATAGATATAGCATATAACCCTTTATTAAAGGATAACTTGTTCTCAAGAATTCCTTCTTGCTTGATTTCGAACCAAGTGATAGTCATGTGTTAGCCACAAGGTAAGTGATTCTTAAAAGGTAGCTAAGAGATTTTTAAGCTATTACCACAAAGTAAATAAAAAATAAGTGATTACCACTTAAGATAATTTTAAAGGTGTCCCATCTCATCAGATGACAGAATGATTTTAAATTTTTTATTATTTTACATTATTGCACCAGTATTACTTTGCAGTCTCCTAACTCAAAAACCGGCAACTTTTATTTTTAATCTGACATTTACTCCTTTATAAAAACAGGTTTTACATGGGAGTGGCTATCCTGTGCACATTTCCATTATTGTAGTGAAGCTGAACTAGAGCAATTGCTAAAGTCACCACACTGCCCTAATTAAGTAAATAAGATCTTGTGCTACTCAAGCTAATTGATTTTATAGAATACACAGGAAAAGTAAAGTTTGATTTTCCTGGTGTCAGAGATGCTTCCAGCTATACAAATTTTGAATTGTGCTTTTTAATGGTTTGAATAAAGAAACTAAGATGATCTACAGGATGTTCCTAAGGTCTGTAGTGCTCAAGGATGATTTTAATGAGGAAAATGTCTCAGAAAAAAGGTAATTTTATTTTAAGTTATAGATTAAATCTGCATTTTGCTGAATGATTTTATGGAACATTATGTGTTTTCAAAAGTAGGTTTTCTCATCCTTCTTCCAAAAACATGGACAAAAGTTTGAGCCTAAAGGTCAGAATATTCCTGCATGGTTTGTGGTTATTACATTTGTCAGTATGTTTCAGGAGCCTTTTTCTTTCTATCCATCTCTCCTTATATTTTAAGATACTCTTAACCAAATCAGTAGTATTGATGTTCAGTAAGTATTCATTGCTTGAAGGTGAGAACCTCTCTGTCAGCCTTCCTAAAACAGGAGAAATTTCTGGAAATTACAGATGACATGGTTCCCTAAACTCTTTTATGTGTCTTCCATAGATGGAATTCATATCCAGCTGTCTGCACATTTATATGGAATCTGGTTTGTCCAAATAAGAAAAAGAAACCTTTGATTTGACGGGATTTCCAGTCCCATCAAATCAAAGGTTTCTTTTTCTCATCATGCCCAAATATCTTTCCTTGATCTTTTAGTTACAAAATCCAGATGTGTTTATTTAAGGATGCAGATCTGACTGGCACAGTAGCTCACACCTGTAATCCCAGCACTTTGGAGAGCCAAAGCAGGTGGATCACAAGGTCAGGAGTTCGAGAGCAGCCTGGCCAACATGGTGAAACTTCATCTCTACTAAAAATACAAAGATCAGCCCCGTATGGTGGTGTGCTCTTGTAGTCCCAGCTACTCAGGAGGCTGAGGCAGGAGAATCGCTAGATCCCAGGAGGCAGAGGTTTCAGTGAGTCAAGATCATGCCATTGCACTCCAGCCTAGGTGACAGAGCAAGACTCT